>NC_092861.1:63461873-63467157 GCF_032062135.1 Pyxicephalus adspersus
GATTAATGGCTGCTGCATTTAATTAAGAACAAAATCTAGAGTTCACATGCATGGGCTATCAGGGAGGTATTCAGGAAGTGTGGAGCCTTTCAGGCCCCTGTTTATATTAGGCTAGCTATTCTGGTCAGGGCACTATACTGGAACAGGTGTTGGGGGAAGTGCAAAACAGCCTTCATCTAACAAGTGAATAGTCTTGCCTAATTATCCCACATAGTGCAAAGTTTTTACTGTATTGCATAGGATGTTTTAATAACAATAAAGTTAAAAATGTATTGATTAGTGATGTGCTAGTACATTTGCAAAAGTAAGCATAGGTGCATATTATTTGTTTTCCCCAAACGTTGTCACTACAAAACATGTATTTATTTTTCACTGGATCTTTGTGCTACTAAAAAGGGGTGATGAGCCCTGTGTATGCACAATAACTGCTCAGACCATATCCCAGGGTATGCACAAATAACTCAGCTGTACAAAATCCAGTAAATGAATTACTACTTTGTATTAAAACAATCATTTATGGAAGCTGAAGCATCTAACACATTCAGCTGTAGTACTAGTAATATTTTGTAGCCAGAACCTGTGGAAAATCTGTGTTCATGCACATGTATTGCACTGTATATATATCATTAGTGCATACCTACGAAAGTATTGGTGAAATAAAAATATATCTTTTTAGTTGGTCTGCGAGATGAAAACTGGTCAAAGACATTAGGCCAAAGGTCCAAACATTTTCTTAAAAAAAGTGGCATTTCACTCTATCAAACTTCAGGATGCCAGGCTGTGGCCAATAGGAGCTGAAAATGCCTTTAGGCTTGGTGGTTAGTAGAAATAAAAAAGAAAAAAAGAAAACAAAAAATTATTCTCCCCATTTTTTTTTCTTTTCTTCTCCTTTTTTTTCGATCTTTCTATTTAGAAGAAAAAATTATTCACTAGGTGAGGAGGCCAGTGGCAGTAGATAGTGGGGGGAGGAAAAATATTTTATTAATGATGTCAGTGATAGAATGAGGGTCTTATGGTTGGTGTTAATGGTAGTAAAAGTGCCCCATGGTTTGTGTCAGTGGGAGGAATAGTTTCTCATTGTTTTAGTGCAATGAATATTGCCCCCTCATTGATGTCGGTGGGAGCAATAGAGGTCACTCATTATTGCCAGGAGGGATTTTATTTTTTTATCATTGGCATAAGTGTCAGAAATGGGGTACCTGTTAATTTGGGGGGGAAAAATCTTTAATTGTTGGTGTTTGTGGGGGGAATAGTGTTCCATTATTGCTTTTGTTGGCTGACACATTTCTCCATCAATGGATAGAGTGGTTATTCGGTTGCCATATTATTGGTGTTACTGGGAAACATAATGTCCTATTAATTGTTTCGATGTGAGTAGAAGGTGTGCTTTCAGTGGAGGGAATGGTCTCTCATTGATGGTGTCTATGGTAGGATTTTTTTTCCATTAAGAGGAATAGTATCTTATGGACTGGTTAAATGCAATCAAAAGTGGCACACAGACCTTTTAGTACCAAAAAAGCTAGAACATTGTCTGACATTTGTCCCTTTTTGTAACTGATCTGTAACAAGAAAATGTGCCACAATGCACCACCTCGGGTTTTTGCTGCTGTTTGTGTAACTAAATGCTTCATATCCATTTCTGTCAAAGCAGCACAATCGATGCTGAATAGCCTGTCCTACTGCAATGCATGTTTGTTTGCAACCCAATGCACTAACCCAACTGTCACTGCATTTATTACTTTAGGTTACAGTCTTGAAACAAATATTCAGCAAAGGAAGTCAAAATCTAATTTGCACACTTTTTTTCTTGGTTATTTAGAAAGTCAGACAACTAGCATTTTCAGGAAGTGCAGCAATATCACATATCATTCTTTTTAGTACAAGTTTTCTTTAGTAAATGAACTACTCATAAGAAAATAACATGCCAATGCTGACCTTATTTTGAGAATGCTTCTTTACTGGCTGTCTTCCTAATGCTTTGGCTTTAACGTTGACTGAGGTTCTGACAAGCAAAGAAATAGACACTAATTGTATAGCATGATTCTTAGACATGGCCATCAGGCAAGCAAGTAGCATTTTTAAAAACCACATAGCAACATTAGCCCCTGTACTTCTCTCATGACAAAGTAACAGTGTGAAAATATAGGGAATGTCCTGCTGATTACATTGTAAAATTCTAGATCAGTGTGTGTTGTTGGCTCAGAACAAATATGTGGACCAGGGCTTGTTCTAAGTTGGTAACTAATTTTGAAGAAGAAAAGACAGCATGTCAATGAGAGGACTAGCATTTTTAGCAGGAGTACTTAACAGTATTACCTTTGTGTTTCACTTATTACAGGTTTTCTTTAATGTAACCCTTAAAAGTAGCACTTATTATTCTCGGCTTAGTTACTCAAGGGGTTGAGAATCTTGCCATGATAGTGTGAATGTTCACTCCAATTATCCCATCTCATGAAATGAAAATTCCTGTTTACTTATTTTAATATCGCTGCTGAAAAGTTATTATTTGTGTCTAGGTTTATGAAAATGGTCCGAAAAGTGTTTTGTGTCTCCATTGATGCTATGTCAGGGGGAAATTACTTATGATGGGATTAGGTTTTCTAACCTATCTTTATTAGTATTTCTTATCGTGAGTTGCAGGCAGTACCATCTGCAGGTGTCCCATAGACTAAAAATCTTCTGGTTCTGAATAGTTATTTAATATTTATCGATACTTCTGCAGCTTTTATTGACAGATATGTACTGCAAGAATGTTTAACAACCTATTTAAATTATATTCTACCAAACAGGCCCTAACAAATAACAAAGTAACCATTATTCTTCAATACTCAAGAAGCTTATACATTGTATCTGTTGCAAAATGTTTACAAATTGTCACCCCTCCTGTATGAGATATTTCCCTGATCAAAACCTATTTTTTAGTGAAATTAACAGTTTTTTTTTTTTTTTTTTTTGCAATGAAAAACTTGAAAACCAAAGCAATTAATTTGCTAGCCGTACATGAATTGACTTTAATTTGATATTCAGTTTCATTGGCTTTTTCAATATAAATGACAATTGCACTTCCACGCATCCCAAGCTCATTCTCTCATATCAATTCTTTTTAATCAATCAAAAGGCAAAAAAATTACAATATATGTAGATGTTCTAAAATTCAATGAAAATCCTTTGAGAGGTCCCAAAAATGATACTTCTACAATCAATGTGAATTGTTTCATCTGAACAATGAGATTTTAAATCTACATGCAACATCAAACAATTTTTCTGTTTACGGTTAGAAAAAAGTACATTCATGGTTGGTCTCCTAGATGAATCAAATGTACTGATTGATTGAATGGGGAATTGATCTATTTGTGGCCAGCCTTAATAGTAACCCAATGTTGTTTTCTGAACCTAGTTACATCTTGGTTATTTCAAGCAAAATCTATAGCAATCTTGGAACAATGTACCATATATACCCGAGTATAAACTGACTTTTTCAGCACCCAAAATGTGCTGAAAAAGTCACCTTCGGCTTTTACTTCAGTTAGGTGCATAGTTCCCTCCAGAAAAGCCCCCGATGCCACCCGATTCCCGCTCCTGACCCGGCTGACACAATATCAAAATGTACCTGGCAGATTCCACTATTAGTGTTGGCGCCTGCCAGACCCCTCAGGTACCTGCGGCTTCTAGTCCTCTACTGTGGGCCACAGTAGCTTGCTCCGCCCCAGGCGTGACAGAGTGATGTCATGCGCCCCTTTGTCAGCTAAAAGGTACAGGTAAAGGATTCTGTCCATTTAATACAGTTTCAGATAACGCTGCTCTGTCTCTACTGAATGTGATGAGACAGACAGCATTATCTGAAACTGTATGTTGCTCCACATCACACACAGACTCCTGCACAGTGAGTCCTGCTAGTAGTTTCAGGTCTTCAGTGGGAGCAGATTGGTTATAAAAAAGTGATAGTTGTAATGTATGCTGCTTGGTGTAGATTAGTGCCCTGATCACTGCACTTGGTTATTAATGTTCCTAGCGTTAACCCCAAATGTGGCTCGAGGTAGAAAAAAGTTGCTAGGAACGGTAACCTGGGGCTCAGGGCAGAACAAAACTCTCCTACCTTGTCCCTGGCCACCCGCGGCGTCCTCCGACCGATCTGGCAGCCGCGTCCAGGGGTTTCAGTCCCCTGATGACAATGTCATCAGGATGCAACAGAAATACGCTGGCTGCAAGACCTGGAAAGACGTTGGGGGTACGCCGGAGTTATGGCGGCTACACACCGGTGTACAGTTGTAAATACGGTTACAGTGCAGTCTGATTGTCATACAACATTGTATGACATCAGATTACCACTGTTTGCCCCTACAGCTATCCCTACAGCCCTGCCTGCACTACACTCACACTACTACAGTGGCTGAATGCAGTACCGCTTTCAACCACTTTTTCTTGACAGAATCATACCGCCAGGGAGGTTTAGGAGAATTTAGTGGTTAGGTACGGTAAGTAGTATACCTACCTAACCACTTAATTTTCACTGTGGTATTTGTTTACCATATTATGGCTGTTGTTAATCTGGAACTGTAAAGTTTTTTTTTTTTAAGTTTTCTATCGCTTATGTTCTCTTCAAATGGCTATAAATGACAAATATAAAGTACCAGGTATTGAAAAATTCACTGCGTCAGCAGGATGGTGTACCCACTTCATGAATGGATTTGGCCTATGTTTGCAACAAAAAACAAAGATTTCACAAAAGTTGCCGCAAGACCTTGAAGAAAAAGTGATGCCATTCCAATCATTCATTATAAAACAAAGAAAGATTCATAATTATGACCTAGGAGATACTGGGAATATGTATGAAACACCTATGACTTTTGATCTTCCAAGCAACAGAACTGTGGCAAGTTTGGAAGACAAAACTATTTTCCTCAGAACCACAGGAAATGAAAAAAAAAATTTCACAGTTCTGTCATGTTTGGCTAATGGAACTAAGCTGTGGCCTGTCATTATTTTTAAAAGAAAGGCCTTGCCTAAAAGGTCAAAATTTCCACCACGAATTACAGTGCGCACACGTTATAAAGGCTGGATAGATGAAGACGAAACAAAAAAATGGCTGGAAGAAATTTGGAACGGACGACCAGTAGAAGCCTTTAAGAAGAAACCATCATTGCTAGTTTGGGATATGTTTGAAGCCTACACATCTGATAACATAAAGAAATTGGCAAAGTCTTCCCAAGTTACTTTGGCCGTTATTCCAGGTGGGCTTACATCTGTATTGCAGCCCCTGGATGTGTCCTTAAACAAACCTTTT
>NC_092861.1:63468057-63474241 GCF_032062135.1 Pyxicephalus adspersus
TACTGTTGTAAAACTAGTTTGCCCATGTTGCTGGATTGCAGATTCCATGAACTATGCATTTTGGGATTCATCATTTGTGATGCCTAACAAGACTGTCCATGGAAATCTGTATTCCCATACAATAGTTAAATGTGAACTCATCTATTAAACTAAGAGATTGTGCCTTGCTCTTTACAACTTTCTTTTTACTGTGCATACATAATTTAAAGGCTATTTCAAGTCTTGTTAATCTCCCAAACTAAAAGATGCTTCTAAAGCACTGTTGGAGTCAGATATGATCTTCTTTTTAGCTTTACAATCCCATCACAGTTTCTTCTAGTCTTTTAATGGAATCAGTGTCATGTCTAATATTGTATAATAGTTATTTAATTCAGTATGTTTTTTTTCCTTCCTAAATAGTTCTCTGTATGTTCCATTTAGCTGCTGCTGGTAAAGAACATTGGGTGCTGTACTTCTGGCTTTCAGCCGCATTAGAATAGTGTCAATGGTAAACAGTTCTGGTATTTTTCCTCTGCTACCCCCCTTCTACTTTGCCATCCACATAACATGTTTCCAGCCTACAGCCTTACAGACTATAAAAATCAAGATGCAAAGAGTTGGGCTTGATTGCGAAAATTGGAAACTTTAGGCCTACCAGGAAATTCTGGTTTCTTTAATGACTTTAGGTATTTAAACATAACATAAACTGCACTTTTTATAAAATGTCCCTGAAACAACATTTTCACATATGTAACTATGAATAAAAACACTTCTACACTATAACTGTTAAGTTTAGTTACTTTCATAATATCTGCCACATCTATTTGTATAGTTTGAAGGTGGAATGGAATTTGGATCATTTATAGTACACTGTGTATTCCTGGCCAGGTGTAATTTTACATCCAGTAATTCAAGATCATAAATCAGTTTAATATGCAATTCTAAATGTCAAAGCCATTAGGATATTACGTAATTGCTGCATTCGAAATCCCCCTGTACTTACTAGTTTGTTTCTAATTGTTTATTGAGCTGATGGCTTTATTGTCCATTTATTATATGGATAACATACAGAATTTTGAGTTTCTCATACACAGGTAGGTTTAAGGTTTTTTTGGTCACTGTTTAATAGTGTGTATGCCCCATTGTGTCACCAAAAAGCTTTACCAGTTGTGTTGTGGACTTAACAGAACATATGAAGGTGTGCTGTGGTATCTGCATTAGAACCAGATCATGTACATCACACTGCTTCCACCTGTTTTTTTTTTTTTTTCTGTCCTTTTGAATTTGCATTCTGCTGTTATCCCCTCCCTTAGGTAAATGACTCGCATGCACCTGGTCATCCCCAGTGTCAATATGTTTCATCACACCAGGCTATCTTTTTTTTTTTTTTTTCCCCCATTACTCCGTGGTTCAGTTTTGACCTAGGCTAATTGTAGGCTCTTAGTGATGGGCAGGGGTCAGCATATGACTTCTGAATGCCAAGGTCTACACAACTCCATATGCAGCCACCTGCAATGCACTGTTTGGACAATTGTTTGGACCAACAATATTGTGTATAACTTTTTGGTATATACTGACAGCTACATTCTGGAAACATTCCATATTTTTTGGAGATGTTTGTCTAGCCATCACAATTTCAAACCCCATGAAAGTCAGACAAATTATTACGCTTGTTCATTTATCCTGCTTCCAACATATGTTCCCAAGAACTGACTAGTCGCTTGCCCACCTCTTGACAGGTGCCACTGTATCCAGCGATTGTTATTCACTTCACCTGTCAGTGTTTTTAATGTTTTGGATGATCAGTAAATGTTTCTATAATATGTATTGTCCTTTAAATTTTAGTTTAAAACTTGCTAGCCTTATTATAAAGGCGGAACACCATTCACTCCAAACAGTATAGACAAATTATTTGTTTGGGGCTTTCTAATAAGGTTGTCTTTTTCTTTACCTTGGTGAAGAATAAAATACTTGTCTAACAATTATTCTATTTCATAGAGAATGCATATCTTCCCTTACAGGCTGTGTGCTCAGTGTCTTTGTATAACTTCTAACATTTGTGACACATGTAAAGAAGAAAGAAACTGTGGTAAAAGGGAAGATGACATCTGTCACCATTCAATTCACTGACTTCGTATTCAGGTTTGTGAGGTCAGCCTGTTTTAACCCATCTAGCTGATGGCATTTGCATTGCCCATTTATAGCTCAAAGTAAACTGAGCTGTCTATATCTACTGGTATTCCCATACATAGCTACTGAGCTCACTGCACACTCAGCCATTCCAAGCTTCCTAGAGAACAAGAGGCCCTTCCCATACATGGCTGTCCAAGTTTTACCTAGGAAGCTTACCAGTTTTTTGTGATTTTTTTACCTTTCTGAAAAATCAGGGCAGAGTAAAATCTACCTTAAAGCTGTGAGTTTTAAATGAAGTATATAATGTACAATTACATAGGCAGAGAGTCCCTTCTTTAAAAAAAAAATCAGGCAGTAGCAACTAATAATGATATCTATACATTATTTAGGTGCTGTTGCTTCGAAACTCTAAGGTACCAGTTTACAAAACGTGATAATTCTAGGCAATATATACAGACAATTCCAGTTAATGAATACAGGACAAGCTAGCACATATGCAGCCATATGAAGTGAAAGGTCTGTGACAAATCTTTGGAGAATCCTGTGATCTAACAAATGTACACCTCGTAGTATTTTTCACCTTTAGAAATTTCATAAACTAGTTTTATTCTGTATTGGAGACGTGTATCCATGTCAGTATAAACATTTATAGGTCCTAATGGTTGCTGCAAATTAGCCTATAGAGACAGGTCACTGTACACTTACTGTGGTCCCCATAGTAAAATGCACCTTTAAAGTAAATATTTAAATGTATTACTTCTTACCCATATTGCCTCTTCTAATTACCTTTAAAGCCTGTCCATGGGAAACATACTGTGAAATGTTCTAGTGAAAGGATGAATTTTGTCAACATATAAGTACATCTATTTCAGTATAGTTGAATGTACCAAAACTCATTTTAAGGAATCTTCTTACAAAATTTAGTCAAATTCAACAAATTCAAGTTCTGCATTAAAAGGGTTGATAAGTAGGTTTAATAATCATTTTGGACAGTTACTGTAAAATTAAGTGGCCGGGGTCTGTATGAAGAATTACGGATTATTTGAAATGAACAAAAGCAATGCATGCCTATATCTGGTCAATGTAATATGTAAATTTTGATTACTGTAATTTAACACTTTAGTAGGATTAAGTAAAAGGTAATTTCTCCTAGGCAAAAACTCTACTTTGAATTTAACTTGAGTGTCCCACTCCCAGAGTGTGAGGTTACACAGTAGAAATGGGCACAAGTAAAAATAAGGGACATGCCATATCACTATGTACATGTCCCCCATACTGCACATTCCACTGTGTACAGTGCATTGGTATAGGGGCAAAACACATTTAAATAGTAATCAAGGGGTTAATTGACATTAGAAATGAATTCCTTATAATAGGAGTTAAAAATGCAGTTTTTATTTTAAACGCATGGGAGGGATAACCAGCATTTAATCAATACCATAAGGGATGTTTATACAAATTAGTTTTTATCCTACATATCAAGTGTGCAATTACCTCAGATTTCCACTTTCATGGCAATATTACAAATCCTGGAAAAAGTTAGTGTGAAAATGACTAATTGGAATAGGTTTAATTTTAGTGTACAATGTAAGGCGGTTGTATTTGAATTTATCTCCCAACTGAAATACTTGTTGTTTAGCTGTATCCTATATTTTATGAAAATATTACTTTAGAAACCAAAAACCATGTACATTGATCAGTCAAAGCATTCTAACAGCTAACAGGTGAAATTAATAACACTTTCCTGTTACAATGGTGCCTGCCAAGGGGTGGGATATTTTGAGCAGCAAGAAAATAGTTAGTTTAGGAAATCAATGTGCTAGAATAAGGAAATATGTGCAAATCCAGGACACTAAGAAAAAAGCCAAATTGTAATGGTATAGACTGAGTGAGAGCATCCTTAATATTGTCTTGTGGGTTGTTCCTGGTGGGCAGTTGTTAATACTTACTAAATATAGTGCAAGGAAGGACACGTGTTGAACTGCGTATAGGGTGCTCCAGACACATTGATGGACACGGGAGGAGAGGGGCTAGCCCATCTGTTCCTATCCCAAAGGAGAGCTACTATAGCAAAGTTGTTGAAAAACCTAACTCTGACCACAACAGAAAAGTGTACAAGAAACATACATTGCACTGTGGTGTGCTATGTACAGGGCTTCATGGCCCATTCTGATCTCTGTCCACCACTGAAAGGTTCTACAATGGGCACACAAGCATCAGATCTAGTCAGTAGACCATTAGAAGAAGGTGTCTTGGTTTATTGAAACACATTTTCCTTTAGATCATGTGGATGGCTGGCATGTGTATGGTTTTACCTAGAGAAGAGATGGAAAAATGGAACAAAAGCAAACAGTTGCAGGATGTATTATGGGAAGAAAGCAAATGGTCAATGTGGCTGAAAGGATGTGCTGTAAACTAACTTTGTGGAGAAAGCACAGGATCCTTACAGAAGTGCTGTGAACTCTGTTCCTTGACAGATCAAAGATGTTTGGGTAACCAATAATAACACAGGTGGCAGTTATTGAGTGACTTCCATCACCACTAGCTGAAAGTCTTTAGCCTGCTGCTATTGTGATGGAGAGTTTGTTCAAAACTGTTCATGTAAACCTTACATCTTTGACAGTAAAAGGGTTAAAGAGTAATCCTAATTTCATGTAATTTTCAAATAATAATGCTTCAGATCCTGGTAATTACTATGGAATATGTTTATAAATGATTCGCCTATTATTTTTGTTTAGGCATATAGCATTTCCTATAGACAGTTGTCCAATTTGACAACCGTCCACTAGGTGGCAGAATAAATCATTGTTTTAATAGGAACTAAAACAAGGTGTCTAGAGAGATTCAATCACACTTGTCAGCGAATTTCAGATGAATTGACAGGGGAATCATTTAGAATTGAAGCCCTATGTGTGTGTGTGTGTTTTCTGAAAATCAGCCAGCACTTTAAAACAGGTGTAAATTCAATAACTATAATTGCTGACCAGTTTAAAGTAAAAAAACAGAAAAAGTAGATATCTGCAATACATGCACTTTATTCCATCCCTTTAAAAACCTTTCAAGTACAGAAATAAACCTATGTGCCAGAAATTCAGTGTTTATCCAACTTTCTGTTTCGGTAACAGTTTCCTTGCTCTAATAAAAATAATTCGCAGTGAGAATTTGCCAATTAAAGTGAATAATTTTCAGCTGTGCAATTCAGGAGGATCTGTTAAGCCCTGTCAATGGTGATGTCATAGCAATTATTTAGAGCACACCTGATCCCTGTTCTGTGTGCTCCTACAGTCCATTACAGGTCAATTTGAATCTTAAGTGCCTTTTTTTTTTTTTTTTGCTATTGCTATTTTTATGTTACATTATACAAATTAAGAAAATTCCTTCATTTATGGTTATATTGGCTGCAATCATTGTGTTAATGCATTTTTTTGGACTGGTTGCAACACTGCAAACTAATTCATATCACGCTGTATATATACTAATTAGCACTTTGTAATATGTGATCTCATCAAACAATAGTATTGTAATAAATGTATAAATGTAAAAAAATGTTCCAAAGCATTTTGGATCTGATTCAAATTTATTTCTAGTTTGGCCTAGAGAAATCAAATATTTGAAAAAAGATTGTTGGCAAAGATGGTATAATACATTGATCAAGGAACATTTAGTAATTTTACTTTTGCTTGTATGGTATGCATTGATGTGACTTTTTGTAGTCCTAATTATTTTATAATACTTCCAGGGACAAATCCACTTTGTGCAAAACATATTTTCTTGCTTTACAGCCTTTTAGGGTATTTATTCAGGTTTGAATGCCATTTTAGACCTTGGCCCACTATATATTTACTTACTCACATCAGCTTGGTAGTGGAAGAACATAAAGGTGGATTCTTCCTTTAACCAGAAGCAATATCATCCATGAATGTTGCTTTGAGCCAAGCCCATGACATCAGAAATCATGGGAACAAATAGGCAATCTTTTCAATTTGAAGCATGTTAAGCAATATGCCAAAAAAAATCCAATCTTTGCCTATTTTTTTCTATAATTTCTCATATCTATATATTTATATTTCTA
>NC_092861.1:63475165-63540632 GCF_032062135.1 Pyxicephalus adspersus
ATACAAAGAAAAACTTACCCGAATGAGGATCCTTCTCTGCAAAAGTGTCTGGCGCGTTATTCAACTGATAGAACACAGTTCACGCGCACATGGTGGGTCAGCAATGGCGCACAACAAACACCTGAGTTTTGGCACACAACAATGTGCATTTAACACCTGAGTTTTTAATAAGGCTATGTACACACATGCTATAACTGTGGTTGCAAAACAAACGATTAACGACTGATCAACGATTATTTTGAACGATCCTATAGTGCACGGTTCTGTACATGCTGTAACCATACAATCGTTCAAATATAATCCACCAATAATGTATACACACTAGAATGTGTACCGCAGAACCATCCACAATCACTGGACGACCGTACACACAATAGATTGCGAACAATCGTCGCCAAATCAGATCCTCCGGGATGGTCGTTTGTTTCCAGCGATATTCCTTGTTCGTCGGCGTCGTTGTGCACTTTTTTGTTAAAGATTATCGGCCGATCAATCGTTTCCAACGACAAATATTGCACGCGTGTTGTCACGTAGCCTAAGACAATTGTGCTGTTTTTTAGCCTTTCAACAATTCATAGAAAGGAAATGCTTAGAAACAATGCTTAGAAACAATCCCAATTTACTTGTTAAGTTGTAGGTCTGTTGGATCACCCAAGGTTACAAGATCCTTGGAGACTGTAAAAGAGATCACAAAAAAGCAAAAAAAAATACTACAACATTTTTAAAACAATTTTATTCAAAATACACGTTTTCTAAAAGTTCACGTTAAAATAGAGACCACACAAACACCACTAAATTTACATGACAAAATAAAAAAATAAATAGGTATACACAAACACATGTAAACCCACATTTCCATATCAAGCCAAAATAGTTCAAAATGGCCCAAGAAATATTGCATTTGAAAAATACTTAGGTCCAAATTGCATGTTGGTTTTCTATCAAGGGTGGAAAATTGGATTAGAAAGTATTTATGCAGAACAAACAAAAAATGTAAAGGTGGTAATTATTACAATGAAACAATATGGCTACAAACACAATAACCTAGCATTACCATTGACTTCTTAATTGCAAATTGGACATTGAAACATTCAAATTTTAAAAAACAAAAGCTGCTATTGTGCTAAATAGTAAGCAAAGTATGAAATGAAGCAACATAGATTAGGATAACACGCCAAACAAGAGCACCCCCCTCCTCCTCTAAGACAAAAAAGACAAAGGAAAATGCAAGGTAGACAACATTATATATGCACATGCGCACAGCTGCTACAAATTCGCCTGTAATTGGGACGTGCGCCCATGAAATTTGGCTTTTTTTTTTTTGGGGACATTCCATAATCATTAATTGATCCCTTAGATTTGTACACCAGTGAACAGCTATCCAATAAAAAAATAAATAAAAACAAAGTAGACGAGGGGTCTTTAATGTTAAGGAAATGTATTAAATGTGTGTGTGTTTGGTGTAACTTTTGAAACTTTTTTTTTTTTTTTTTTTACCAGGTTATCTCAAGAAAGGATGATTCCCATGGCCTCATTCATGTCATGAGCACAGCCGTGGGACTCCTGACAGTGGGATCTCCAGGCACTAGGAGTTAAATGGGGACAAGACTCCCCATTTACCTCTAGTGCTCCGTGATTGGCTGAACAAAGGGGATCCTTGATGAAGCTTGAGCTGTCATCAGGTTTTCCACTGTTCATCATTCTGCACTGGAGGTGTATGGGAACAAGTCTTCCCATTCAAATCTAGTGCTCTGTGATTGGCTGAGCAAAGGGATCCCTGATGATGCTTGAGCTGTCATCAGGGGTTACCCCTGCTCAGCCAATAACAGAGCACTAGAGGTGAATAGAGAGGCTTGTCCTCATTAAACCCCTAGTGTCTGGGGATCCCACACTGTCGGGAGTCCCAAGGCTGTGCTCATGACATGAATACAGCTGTAGGAATCATCATTTCATTGCTGCAAAATGAGGGTGGGAGGAATGTGGTAAATTTAGATAGTTTGCAGTTTACTGTTTTTATTAGCTAGGCTAGTGATGGTCAACTTTTTTGACATGGGGAGAACCAGTTGAAGCACTTGACATGATTTTTAATATATGCACCAAAAATTGTACATATTTTGAATAGAAAGCTGTCAGACTATGTGGACATACAAGAGAAAATAATAGCAACTATGGGAAAACTTTAGGATGTTTAAAGAACTGGATACATGCTACAAGGAGTAATTGATCATTGTGTTAGAAAACAGGGATTTATTCTCTGTTTACACATCATGAACCTTCAAATCTTACATGTTCACATTTTTAGATGACAAAATCTTCACACAAACAGTAACATTTTGATCTTTGTGTCCTTTTCATTATATTTTTGAAATGTTTGTGCTTCTGTGCAGTTATGGTCAGTAAGTAAACCTCAAGTCAAACCAAAACTTGAAAACTATGTTTTTGTTTTTCTTGTGCTTCCGCTTTGTAAACATTTGTAGTCCCTTCCGGTTCCTTACATCCCATATCATTTGAAGATGATAGTTAAAGGGCATTCTGAGTACAAATACCAACAGTTAAAATAGCTGAATACACATGTTACCAATTTCAAATCTGTGCAAAAAAGGAAAGAAAAGACCAGAACCCTGGGACCCAAAGACAAGCATTGGATGATGGGTGGCAGACACAGAATGGCAATAAAAAGGAATAGACACACCCACAACCTAGGGAGGGTGTTATACCAAACCAATGTTATACCAAATTGTGGCGCAAAAGGAGGCTCAAAAAAAGGTTAAGCAAAAGGCAAGTCATCTATGTGCTAGAGTGTTTATGGTTAAGTTAGGCTGAGTTTGGTTCAGGCAGTGACAATCTAAAGGTTCAACAAGCAGCGGTAATCAGTCAGAAGGGGAAATGGTGAGAAACCATTATCAATAAAGAAAATGCACCTTTAGCAGCTACAGTATATTGCACCATTACAGGCAGTGCCTCCATGTTCAGGTGCACTTTTAGTTGATTGTGTGGTCAAATAGGGTGTCAGAAGATACCAGGTCGGGCGGGAATAATGGTGATAAGTTAGGGATCTATTCCTGGGGATGTGCATGCCTCCAACTGGCCACAGTGATGGCACTGCATGCATGTAGAAATACACATCTGCCAGATGGAAAATAATGAGAATAGGCACCTGGGAGCTAACCTACTGTCAGAGTGAAGAGTAATGTTTTATATACTTAATCAGTCTAAGGTATAACTTAACTCCTAAACTGGGAAGAAAAAGGTTTGCTCATGTATACATTTATAGGTGAACTTTTTTTAAAGTGTTTTAGTGCTTACCAAAGTTGCTTGACAATAGGGACCTAGTTCAAGCCTGTCTTTCTGTATCATAAGAAGACATTGCTTAGGGAAGAAATAAAATCAAAGGAGAAAAAAACACACTTTTGTGGTGTTTTTATTGAAGCAGTATAGTAACAGGTACAGTAATACAATATTCTATAATTCTTTGTTGTGCAGTAATTAAGCAAAGTAACTGCAACTCGCTCCACCTAGGACCTGCCTTGATAGGGGAGTTGATTCTGGTGCAGGGATGTGGGATGAGCATCACAGTACAGTGGCTAAACAACAGAGTTGCAATATCAATGGGTGAGCTGGGTAAGTATAAAGGCTGCTGGGTTGGAGAAATAGACTCAAAATGAAAGAAGACATAAGAGGCATGGTGACTTCCATGTATAAGATGACCCCCTAACGTTGCCTTTACAAAATAGAGAAAAATACATAACATGTTGGTTTCCAAAAACAAAACTTGCTTGTTTTTCCCTTTTAAAATACAGATTTCCAAAACTCTCAAAAACCTGCAAGAGCTTGATATTACATTGGAAATTCTTGTGGTAAGTAATGAAGAAAGAATTGCCATATTTTTAGTGTAATGCAGTCTGCTTGGTAATGTCGTACAATGTTTAAGGGATGTATAATTTGAAACTTGTACAGGACCAAATGGTCATTTTAACTTTGGAAACTGGCCAGAAGTTTAATGTGCAAACATTCTTTTAGGGACAGCACAAATCAATTTCAAGGTTCAAATAACTGAAAGTTTCAGCTTTAATTACCCGTTTTATTATTTGTAATTACCCTTTTATCAAAACCACAAGAGAAATCACAGTAAAAGGAGCCGTTATACTTAATTTTTTGATGGCCCGTGTTCTGAAATGTTACCATGATACTGCTAACCAAACATGATACTGCTAGCCAAACTTACTGAACACTCTTACACAAAATTTGAGCTTCTGTCTATTCAATCAGCAGATTGGGAAAATGTAGTTAAAACATTGTGCATAGAAATAAATGTTGGCTCTGCAGTGTGGTAAGAGAATAATAAATCCCAAACATTTTTTTAACAGCATTGAAAATGTAATTTCTCTGGTTTACATTCATTCAGTTGATGGTAATATTTCAGTCTGTTGCTCATATAATGTGCACGGGCAACAAATAAGCCTATTTACTGCTGTTACTGCACATGTACTGCATTTTAGGTTCATGGTTATCATGCTTTGAGTCAATCGCAGTCTAAAGTAGGGATGATGCCTTTCTCGAAGAACAGGCAGTATGTAACCTGCTGTGAATGGCAAGTGGATGGTTTAAATTCTGAGACTAGAATCAGCGATAAATATTTAGGCTACAATTTGCTACTTCATCTAAATCTTCAACAATTTTTCTCCATTTTGTAGTCTATTTATTCCAGATGGTTGTAAAGGTAATGATAGCCACTGAGGTATTTAAACCTAATAAAATAATTAAATGCATTTTGCTGCTTTTTGGCATATATGCCAACCCCTGAAATGATAACTGCCCCCTATATATCCATAGAAGAGGAAGAGGCAACACTTTATGAAAATCGGAGCTCTTCTTCTTTGCACTATATTGACCATGAACTGACAAGCATGCTTCTTTTTAGGTTGATATTGGTAATAAAAAGTAAGATCACTGGCCTGGCCATACACTCTGTCAGAGGTATTTTGGATCAGACCAAATACAAGTACAGATTATTTATTAGGTAAATATATATACTGAGAATATGAATTTAGAAGTTTGCTTTAAGCTCCATTTTAAACACACTGTAGTCACTTTGCACAAGATTGTTTCGGAGGTATGTGTACACAGGCAGCTATTAAAGCGGGGTACCTTTTTGAGTACTAATGTATTTAATTGCACAGATTAACTTTTTTCTTTACCAAATATTTATAAGGGAACTGGAGTGGGTAAAACAGTAAATGGCTTCCGAAGACATACTGAAGTGGGAGACTTTGCTAAAGCCATTGTTCATCAGTGGAAAAAGCTGGTTCCAGAGGTTATTGAAAAGTAAGTATTTTGACTTATACAAGCAAAATGTGTAAAGCATGTGGTCCCTCTTTTTAAGACCACATAAAAAAATTCTAAGATGGCCACTGTATCCACAAAAAAATTGGGTCTGTACATTTTCTTTTCTGAAACTGTGTTTTTAATTTTTGGCCATTAGATTTCTCAGTGTCACCAATGCTTTGTTCGACACAATTGTGTGGGTAGGGTCTTTAGCAGTACAGTATTTTTTTTATTCAAAAAATATGATGGAAGAGCAAAGAGAAAGTTATTCTGGGTTTTGCAGAAATAAAAGGTGTGTGTATATGTATGTATGTATGTATGTGTGTGTGTGTGTGTGTGTGTATATATATATATATATATATATATATATATATATATATATATATACACAGAAAAATACACATTGATTTGTCAAAAATCAAAGGAGCTCCTAAAAAGAGTGGAGACTCTGCCTAATGCACTGAAATCCCATTAAGCAATTTTTGTTGTAAGGCCTGCCTAAGCTTTCTTCTCTGGACTAAACACATCTTCCATGGGTGAAGGATTTTGTCTAGCGTTACACATTAAAAACGCTTGAAGACAATTAATTTTCATTTTTTATTAAGAAAGTACAAATTTAAGAACCTAGATTGGCAACACAATTAGCTACCAAAGGTAGACAATAGTATTTGGACATCGCTGATTATCATAAAGGGCAAAGGTGTACATGAGCATAAAACAAGAAGTAACTAGTCCAGAGTTGGAAGCATACATGACTATTCAGATTCCGGGTTCCACCGGATGAGTCGCAGCCATGTATATTGATGACTCAATCAGTAAATTTTAAATAAATTGGCTTGCTAAGTATTAAAAACTATACAGTAGTCATGTTTACTGTTAAAGGATAGACCTAGGTGTCTATTTATAAAGCAGTGACTCTTGACATTCCCTTAAATATCCCTGGTGGAGAATCACTCCATTACTGCCATTGAAACACAAAGACTATGTGTTTATGTATTTTATGTAAGAAAGTGGTTGTAATATATATTAATTATGTGTTTTTTTTTTTTTTTATTTTTTTTTTTTAAGTGATCAAAAGCCTATACCTAAACAAAAAGAGACTGTAGAAAGCAAACAGTTGATTTCAAAGCTGAAACAAATAAATTCTGCGGTTGAAAAGTTGGAAGACCATGATCACTGGAATGAAAAGTTACCTGAATCTCAAACTGGCAGCCACAAAAATAAATCCAGTAAAACAAAGAATAGCAAAGTGTGTGAAAAGAAACCTGAATCTAAAGAGATGAAACCTAGAAAGGTTTCACAAGGCAAAGAATACGAAGCAGAAAAAGCTTCCTCTCACTCAAAGGGTGAAAAGTCAAAAAGTTTCCAGTTCTCTGAGAAAAAGACTGAAAAATATTCTCATTCATCTAACAATGAAAAGAAAAAGCCTCATACAAAAAATGAAGGGAGCCCTCCTGAGCAAAGCCGACAAAATAAAAAAGATGTAGGTCACAGCAGCTTCCAGCAAAGTCTGGAGAAAACAGTAGATATTCTGTCCGGTGAGGAATTTGAGGCTCCCACCATGTCATTTGAGTCATACCTGAATTATGACCAAGTCTCTACTAAAAGAAAAAAAAAGTCAAACTTTGCAAATGAACCTCCTTCGAAGGTACAGGTATGCAAGCAGTACTGCAATATGAAGCAGTCCAGTTCTGAAGTACAAAAAAGTACAAAAACTAAACAAGAGGAGAAGGATAACGAAGTCAATGTAAGTCCCTGTGTTTCATATACTTTCTGATGCTAACATTTTTTTATAGCACAAATACACACAGTGTAGAGGCGCACAGTGCTATGCGGTAGCATTTTTGTGTTAAGGGAACAATTTGGCTACAGGTACACAACATCTGGAATGAGGCCAATAATCCACTAACTCCTAAATGATATACCCCCCCCCCCCCCCCCCCCACACCAAAAAAAAAATCAGCTTACTGTAATAATTTATATTTTGTAAATCATATTAGCTCAAAAGTATTTTGCAGGGTGTGAAGCCACACAAACATTTTAACTATGGCTTGCCAAAGAGGAAGGGGCAACTTTGTCAGGGGTGGCAAGGAAAGCAGTATGGGTTGGTTTTTAACTGCAGCCAGAACAAGAAGGCAGCTGAACCTTAGACATTTTAGTGCTGCTGGTGGTGGTGTGCGCCTATTATTACTGTGCCTTGAACAAAAGATAGTAGAGTACATTACCCAGACTGGGTCAAGTGATTGAACCCCCTCTTCCTTCCAGTCCCAGACACAGGCCTCACAGGGGTCCCAATCTATAGTCCCTGATACACCTCTTCCTCCTACTTCTTCCAACTTGGAACAAATTGTATGAACACACATTTAAAAAGCCACCGCCCGGTAACCTGGCGGGAACACCTGGGCAAAGCACAGAGCTCTGTGCGTCGACCTCTGCTCCAGAAGCAAGCTCAAGCTGCTAGATCTTCCTTTGCTGCCTTTCCTCCATCTGCCACCAAAGGTCCCTGTGCTGCTGCCAGCAATTTGAGTGGGGGATGTAGCTGAGCATTACAGTTTTCAGGCTCCACCAGCGCTGAGGGGAAGCTCCAACGCAGAGCGGCTGGTGTTTGTCGCATTGCTAGCAGTCAAGACCAGTCATTATTGCCATTCCTCACACCTTCTACAACCATTCAAAATGCATTGCGGGAGCAGGAGAAGATAAGGCTAACTCCGCACGGATTCCAGCGAGGCAAGGTTGTGTGTGACAGCCGGGCCAATCTTCTGGCAGCCCTGCATTTTGGGAAACTCCCACACATACCTTGCCTGGCCCACGTCATGAACCTCCTAGTACAATGCTTCCTTGCAAAGTACCCAGGCCTCCAGCCGCTGTTGCTGAAGGTCAGAAAGTTGTCAGCGCATTTCCGACGGTCGTACACAGCAAGTGCCAGATTGGTAGATTTACAGCAAAACCTCAATCTGCCAGTGCACCGGTTAATTTGTGATGTGGCCACTCGTTGGAATTCCACCTTTTACATGCTGCAGCGGATCACTGAATAACAGAAAGCAGTGGTGAATTACGTGGCAGAGTTTGCTTGTTTGAGAGGCTTACCTACACTACCTTATTTCAACCCTGCGGAGTGGCTGCACATTGAGGACTTGTGCACTGTATTGGCACCTTTGGAAGAGGCGACCAGGATGATCAGCAGGAATCAGGCCTGTGTCAGTGACACCATCTTCATCATATGCCTGCTGGAACAGATGATGGAGAGCTCTGCAAGTTCACTTCCTCACTCTCTATATAACCTAACCTGCATCAGTTTCCTCACCTTGTATCCCCTTGGCACCTATTATTTCCTCCTCCTATTTTCCTCCTATGTCATACAGAACAGGTAGGTTTCTCAAGAGTGTAGGTAGGGCGTGAAACTTTGCTGCAGTTTGATTGGCTACCATTGGCTAGTTCTTAAGGTATGCATCGTGTTCTTCAGTCTTTAGTTAGTGTTTCCAGTAGCTGTACGTAGCAACCTATGCATTACTGTACTGTTTTTTAGAAGTTAGGGTGGGGATGTTTAGTTGGCTCAGGGGGCAGGGGTTTGTCTTGCTTGGGGCACCAAAAGGCTATAAACATTCCTACTTTAGGCAATGTCCAAAAAAATGAAGAATGTGTTTTTTTTAATTGGCCTTTCGTTTTTTTGAAGGCTCACCCTAAATTTGGTAAATTGAACAGTTAGTATACAGATTTGGGGGCTTGTCCGGAAGATTTCCCATAGACCACTGAACAGAGCGAGGAATTGAGAAATCCCTTCTGCAAGAAAAAAGAGTACATTATTTGATTTATAAATACCTGGAAAAGCTCATACAATTGTCTGTGTAAACCAAGGCATCATAATTAGGATAGCAGCTTGGCTCAGAAGTCAGTGCAATCAAGTCACTTGTAACAAGTTATTTTTTACCAGGTGTTCAGAGGTTTTTAAATGTACCTTCCATTTTCCTATATGAATACAAGAATTTGTATGAAGTATTTGAAGATGTATTTTTGACATTGTGTTTGGTATTGTAGACCAAAAAGAAATGTTTTGAAGATTTGCTTAGTATACCACTGCCGAAACTCCTACCAGATTACTCTATGCTACCTTCCCCACCATATTCATCTGAAATTAGAGGTAAGGTTTTTTTTTTTTTTTTTTTTAAGTTTTTAAACTGTAGAAGAATTTTTTAAAGGTTACAGCTCAGCAAAATGATCTATACTGGTCTGTTGGCACAGTCAGAGATACCGGTGTGCCAGTCATAAGGTCATGACCACTTTCCTGCCAGTTTGTGGACTCACTGAACAGAGGGAGGAATTTAGAAACTTGCTCTTTCTCTGCAATCTGAAAGAATGCAAACACCTAGTTCACGAATTATGGTCTTGAGGAATACTAAATATCAGGCAGTGACAATAGCAACTTCTGATGTGTTATCACATTAACGGTAATGTTAATCTTTTGTTCAACATTTTTTCATTAATTAAAATTTTTAATTTATTTCCATTTAATTCAACTAAAATGTAAATAAAAAATGCAGATTCAGAGCCCTAGACCCCCAAAGAAAGTATAATTCCTTATAAAACATAGTCACGTGTCATTCTCTGGACAGGCCTACCATTTATGTTTTTATCAATGCATTAAAAACCAGAAGATATAGCAGGATGATTCTTGCACAGAGGTCCCTAAAAAGATGACTACTTACCTGTTATAACTAAAACGTTTTGTGTAAATCAATGCTTTACACAGGGATTATGGCTGTTTCAATACATAACCGCTAGTATGTATTCTAATATACACTCACTAGACAACAGTTAAACCTGTTCAACTGTTTAACGCAAATTTTAATCAGCCAATCCCATGGCAGCAACTCATTGCATCTTTTCATGTAAATGTTGACCAACCTGCAGAAGTTCAGGCTGTGTATCAAAGTGGGGAAGAAAGGTTATCTAAGTTATTTTTGAATGTGGCAAGATTGTTAGTGCCAGGTGACCTGGTCGGAATTTCAGAAACTTTTGATCTACTGGGATTTTCACCACAAACATATCTAGCGTTTATGAAGAATAGGAAAAATAAAGGCAAAAAAATCAATGAGCAGCAGTTCTCGGAGTGAAAATCTCTTCTTGATGTCAATAGGCAAATGGCCAGACTGGTTCAAGCTGATAGAAAGGCAAGAGTAACTCAAACGTTCAAGTCATGCAGGAGAGCATCTCTGAACACATAACATGTTCAACCTTGAAACAGGTCTACAGCAGCCGGAAACCTCACCGGGTGCTACTTCGGACAGCTGAACAGGCACCTAAGACTACAGTTTGCATGGCCTTTTCCAAAAATTGAAAAGAAAAAAAATGGGGGAAAATGTTGCCTGGTTATGAGTCTTGATTCTTGCTACAACAGTTGGTAGGGTCAGAGAAGTCTGCATCAACTTTAGGATTCAGTTTGAAGAGGGATTTGCATCACTGATGTGACACCTACAAATCTGCAGCAACTGTGTGATTCAACTATATCAATATGGACCAAAATCCCTGTGTAATTCTTCTAGCACCTTGAAAAATATATGCCACATTGATCTGAAAGCAAACGGGTTTAACCTGGTATTGGCAAGGCGCATCTAATCATCAAGTGTCTGATAAGTGTATATAACAGTTAGTAATTTGTAAATGTTACTGCAGACAAGTTCTGCATTTTTTTTCTTTTGGCTTCTCCTTTCTAATCTCAAATGTTTTCTTTCTGTTTTAGATGCAGGGAATAACCCAGAGCCGGAAATAAGCCCTGAAACAAGTGGTTTTACTGGAAAACGTTTGAATTCTAAAATGTTGGTGTATTCTGGTTCTAAGACTATTTATCTTCCTAAGATGCTTACGCTATACCAGCAATGTATACGTGTGCTTCAGAACAACATTGATTGTAAGTGTGACTAAATTATGATGCTGTCAGATTCTGCTTATTTCTTTTAGATTATGCTTATGATTCTGTCAGAAGTTAGAGGAACTCTCTAAAGTTGGTGGAAATTCCCTTTAGACAGTTGTCTGTACTCCACTGAAAGTTTAACCTTGGTGATGACGGCAAAATTATAATTTTTTTTTATCACTTTCTATCCGACACCGATACTGTTTAGCATAAGTGTGCCTAAACCTTGTCTGCATTTGGCCTAATCCACATGAAAGTCAGAACAGCTTGTTTATTTGCTGTAAAAAACCTATACATAAACCTTTAAACCAAAATGTAATAATATAATTAATTGAACTCTAACTTCTAACGTCCCCATCCCCCGCACCCATTTTAATTAAATTAACAAACACCGACATATTTGCTGTCCAGCTTGGTTGGACTTGGGTAGCTTTACAGCTACAGTGTAGGAGTGAGTGTAGCCACCCAGACACATGCGTTAGTCAAAGATTACTATATGAAAAACACTAATGTAGCCATTTCAGGTAAGGTGCAAAATATTTGAGTAGATCTGCTTTAAATGGGAACTTTACTCTGAGTAGTGTTCTTAAGCGTGTGTGTGGTAGGGGGTGTTGGGATTTGAGAATTCTTTTCCAGCTTCCCTTTTCTTTCAGTTATGCTGACAAGAGTGAGATGGGTCAAGGTCAATATGCATTTATTAGTTTTAATCCTCTTTTACACCCTATTGCTATATACTGTACGTGTGTATGTATATTCATGTGAATAAGTACACCCTATGAAAGGTATGCTTGGTTTCATCAATATATTTTAATAGGCAAAAATGGGATCTTCATTCAAATAGTGCCTGCAGATAAAGGTGATTTGCTTGACCATAACATATACACCTAAAACTGACTGACACAAATGCACATTTGTCACACGGGAAAAGTAGCACCGCTTTATACCCATGAAAGAAGTATTTGCAGCTCAAGACTAAATGTCCATGAATCTCCTTATGGAGTAAGCAGGTGAAACCCGTCTTATTTTAAGTTCAGACATCGAGGGTTTGGTGTTCTCTTTGCTATTGATATGTGTTGTGTCATCATGCCAAGGGTTTTAAATAAATGCTCCAATACGATTATTGTAATTTAGCTTGTATAGAAAGTGTGGCTGGAAAAAGGCTTTGCTGTCCAAAAAAAACAAAACAAAACATTGGAACAAGAGACAAGAGTACAGTTTTTTGATTCTTATAAAGGCAAAGACCAGGCCTTCTGGAATATTCTGCTGTGGATTTATAAATCAAAGATAGAGTTGTTTGGTTTGTGGCAAATGTGTACTTTTTGTAACCAATGTCTTACCTATTCTTCTATGACCAAATACAGGAAAGTCTTTATACAAACTGTGAAGCATAGTGGGAATGGTATATTTTGGGAATATTTTCCCTTGTCAGGGCCTGGGTAGCATGCAGTCATCAAGTCAATTATGGGTTCTGTATCGCATCAAAAATGTTTAAATAGAATTTAAGGCCATCTCTCTGAAAGTTGAACCTGAAACATAAATTGACATTCAACATAATGACTAGACCTAGACTAGCCAATTCATCAAGGATTGACTCAGAATCAAGAAATGAAACATCACAGACTGCCCAAATCAAAGCCCTGATTTAAATGTTATAGAAATGTTGTGGAGTGATTTGAAATGGGCATTTCAAGCAAAGAAACCCACAAACATCTTGCAAGGAATTTTGCATAAATCAGTAGTTAAATGTAATATGGCCATTTGTGGTAAAGAAGGCAATACTCGTTTCTATGGCCAGGGGTGTAATGATTAAAAATACAGTTTTTTATTTTGTACTGTATCACCTTTACTTCTTCATATATACATTGCTTACAGATTGTTTGTCTAAGAAAACACTCTGGGGGTGGAAGGAATCAACCTTTGAGGAATGGTTTTACATAACATTTTTTGCCCATAGATTGACTAACTTTTTTTTTCTGTTTTTGTAGCAATCCAAGAAGTTGGTGGTGTACCATTTGAAATTCTTGAGCCTGTTCTTGAGCGCTGTACTCCTGAGCAGCTTAATCGCATTGAAGAATGTAATCCAGTATGTCATTTTTTCAGATGTCTTTAAAGTGTATCTAAAACTTTTATTTTTTTCCATTTGTAATGGAGTAGAAATTTGCCATTTCAGGAAGTTTAGAAGTCCTAAGATTTCTCTTTACTTCTGATCTGTATACACAGTAGGAGATGTAAGGAAATGTTTCCAAAATAAGAGGGGATTCCCTCCCTGGTCAACAGTTCTCAGTGGAACAAATGATCCCACTTGAAGATGTTCCATGTATTTCCTTTCTAGTCATCAATGTTATGGCTTACTTTCAGTCTTGGTGACAATAGTCATGAGGACACATAGAGAAGGTACTTTCAAGACTGTAATAAAATCATAATAGAGATTTTACCCTATCAATAGGGATTCTATCCTTTCACTATTGTAACTAAATTTTTATAAAATTGCTTTACTATGCTCTTTGTGTAAAGCAGTATGTTTGTGAATCGTTACCCATGTGATATGGAGTAGTTGTTGATCAGGACAAGTTGCATGATTAGGGACCCGTCTGGCTCTGATACAGAGCAATATAGAAACATTTTCCCTATTCATATGTTGCACCTGTACTCTTTGACATCCACTAATACACTTTAAACTAGCTCCACTCTGATGATGTCGGCTTCAAAAAATGTTTATTTTTCTCAGATAGTTCATGGGCAGAGGTCTAGTGTTGGACTTCCTCTCTATTGTGACATGTTATATATTGTGACATAGTCTATAGCATAACATGTTTATTTTTTTTTTTTATCCAAGCTTGTAGAAACTTTAAAGTAAGACCCTTTTTTTGTACTGAAGGACTTTATGGAAGAATCTGACCACCTGTGGAAGAAACACTGTGAAAGAGACTTTAAAGGTCACCAACTCTTAGAATGGGAGTCTTGGCGAGAGATGTACTTAAGGCTCTTTAGTGCTAGAGAGGAAAAGTTAAAAATGATAACTCAAAATATCAGTTCAACATATTCTGGAAAACCTAAAGGTTTGTATCCTAGTAATTTAAGTGGACAAAAAATTTTGCCTGCATGAATCTGGCAGAAATAAATTGTAATGCAGATTACAAGGTGTTCCCACACACAAATTCAAAACCTTTTCAGTCATAAACACCCACACCTGGTGTCAGAAACAAAAAAACAAGCGCTTTTTGAATTTTACAATAGTATTTTTATATTGCTTTTAATCAGAATTTATCTAAAATGTTTCTCCATTGATTGGACATTGTACAATAATCGCTATGCCAATTTCGTTGATCATAACCTTCCATGAATAATTAGTCAACTGTGACAAGTAAACAGCTGAAGTCTATTACTCCTGGATTTTAATAGTTGAGAAACAGGTGTGTGTGTGTATGTTTTTCATACACAGACAAATATAGAAATGTTCTTACGAGGTTCCATTAGGGAAAAAAACGCATTATCCACGGTTGTTATGTGAACTAAATGGCTTGCTTTCTTTTCTTGATACTATCAAGGTCTGAATAATATACTTTGTGCTCCACTCATTCAATAATCTCACTGCAAGAATATTTTTTTTCTTTAACTTGATCTTATTTCTTTAATATTTTGGGGTTTGCATCATAATTTTTAATACAAATTCAAATAGGTTCAATAAACCTCTGTAGTTCACACTAAATTTCTTAAGACTGTAGCACTATCCACTAACCAATAATAACACTGGGGAACACATTTTTTGTTTAGTTAGATCTTACACTTGTTATTTTACTAATTTTTAGGTGGTAAATCTAGAAATGACCCCAGTTTTTTGCTATCACATCCAGTTTTTAAGATACAGGGTACCCTCTATTTTTGTTGAAAAACATACAAATTTTACATACAATCGAAAAAATAATGAAATAATAACTTGAATGTACTGTTTATTTAAATTTCTTTTGTTCTCACAAAGGATTTATTGTTACTCTAGGACATTTTTTTTTTACAGTATAACATTTGAAAATTAATCGGGTAATTGGTTAAGGTAGAAATTTACGCCTATAGCTTTTCCTGGAGTGTTCAGTGTTAGGACAATCCCACCGGATGCTCCAACAATAGTCAGCCATCATATGTACATCCCATCTACCCTGATACCATCCTATGACCTTCAAATCTGGTTGAATTGTTCACCTTGCTCATCACTGACTGCACCAAGGTTTTCCAGGAAGTTAGAAAGAAGAGTATGCAGAAAATGCACCTTGATGCTCATATTGCAACCAAGCATTTTGTAGCCCTCCAAGAGTTTCTGGACAGTTTCTGTGTAATTATATGCTTGTGAGTTTCCACGAAAGTCCTTGACAATGGCTTTGAATAATAACCAAGCATTCTTTTTGTCTTCTGACATTGTCCTGATGAAATGTTCATCTTTGATGAGCTCCCGAATCTGTGGACCATCAAACACACCGGCCTTTATTTTTTCAAATGATGGGCTAGGAAATGCCAAAATTAGGTACTTGAAACTATCTCCTTCAGTTGGCACATGAACTGCTTCATCAGACTCGGTTTCATGTGCAGGGGCGGGAATATAATATTCATTCTATCAACAAGTGTCTCATGTAGAATGTGTGGATTAACTGGTTTTAGGGCAGATCTTGGAGGCCAATTCCTTTCCACCCAATGCCTCTCACAAGCTCTGCTGTCCCAAATGCACAGATAACAGGGATACTTGGTGTATCCGTGTCACTGACCAAGAAGGAAGCATACCATTTTAAGGTCAACACAGATGACTCAATTGAGTTGGTGATTTTGCAACAACTCAATGACTCTTTAGGTCTGCATATTCTTCACAAGAGAAACTGAATGGCCAATTGGGGCTGACCCAAATATGAAGGAGGACACCGTTTAAGCTCCGCTTTGAGCTATCGATGAATAGTTGCCATTCAGTTGAGTTATAGATTGGAATTCACAATTCCTGCATTAAACCAGGTATGTTATGGCAATACACAAAGCCACTGTCAGTTCTAAAGTACTGCAGAAATGCAGTACTTCGAACCAGAGAAATTCTGCAATTTCTCTGGTTCGAAAGTGCGATACTTTTTTTCCTTTTTCATGTAAGTTTTTCTCATGCAGTCTTGATGCTGGGAGTTCTGAAGCCTTCTTTGATAGTGCCAAATCACTCAACTCATGCTGATCAAATCCCTTACGAACAGAGTCCTCTTAAATTTCAAACTCATCATCATTGTTGTCACCTAGTTCATCACCATAAACAGGTTCTTCAAGAGGGGGTAGTGTAACGAAAACCGGCATACAAAGGTAACAATCACTGAAATGATCTCCTGGCTCTCCCCAAACTATAGGTATACCAAATGGCATCTTATCACGTGTTCCCTTTGTCCACATCCGTAAACCCTTGACAAACTGTTTGCACACCTTATGAGCCTAATGTGCTGATGTTCGCCCTTTGACTGGTATTAGTGAAACTGCCACAGATATAACAAAATGAATCAGGAGTGTTTAGGCACTCACGACGAGAAACAGCAGAGGCAGAAATGATCTGAAAGAAAGGAAATACATATGTAAGTAGAAAAATAAATTTTGCTTATATACTATGTAGAGCAGCGCACAACCTCTGACCACACTGTCTTGCGAGTAAATATTAGCCTATACAAATCCACACTACAGTTTCCACACTCGCATTATAAGCGGTGGAGAAAAAACAGACGTGATAGAAGAAAACTAACTGCACTTTTAGAAACCGCATACCTATTTTAGTGTATATAAGCTTAAAAATTGAAGTCAACAAAAAATTTGTTTAAAATTGTCCCCTAGTGTAATCATTTTTGTTGAGACCAACCACAAATAATTGCTGTATTTTAATCATACATTTTTTTAGAAAAAGAAAAGTGATAAATTGTTTTTTTTTTTGAACACTGTGGCCCCCTCTGCATGAAAGTAGTATTTTACATGAAATCATTCCTTAATGAGCCTGAAAGTCATAAGTCATGTTCAAATTGGTTGTGTCACAATATCCAGTAACTGCTGATATATTTTCTTGTGTGGAGTAGCTGGTGTTGTGTATATACTTCCTCCTCTGGTTCTGCAGGTAGTATGTGTTATGGGGTGTGTTTTTCTCTTTTATTCTGTGCAGAGAAAAAAGGTAATGTACATCACTCTGATGGTGTCATTGCTACAAACACTAGTTATGCAGCAGCATTTATTTTAAATTTAAACCTTTTGTGCCTGGTGTTCAGATTTAAGCAGTCATGTCAACTTGTTACAGCGGGGCTGTGCTGTCAAAGTTTAACTTCAGACCAGTTATGGTTATAATGGGAGAGGTGGAATAAAAAAAGTAATGCTTATTTTGTGTGTGTGTGTACAGTATGTGTATATAAACACATATTGTGGTTATTGTACATATAATGAAAATAAACTAATTTATATATTTTATTGGTTTCTTTTAAGGTCGACAAGTAAAACTAGCTTACATTCACAGTGCAGCCAAACCCCCCAGAAATATTCGTCGCCAGCAGGAGATAAATGGAACAGCCGGGCCTATTGTGCAGCCTCATCCTATAGAAAAACTCAAGTATGTTTGAACCCATAACCATATTTTTTAAAAATGTATTTACAGGTATAAAGACTTAAAGCGCTATGCCTGTGTTCTTATGAGAAAAGAGTGTGTTCTGGTGCAGCTGGAGACAGATGCGATGGGTACACAGTGGAAAACTCATAGTTTTCAACTTTTAGCACTAGGAGTAAAGCTTTTAACTCTGCAGAAGTACAGTTTCCTATTACTTCTCATTGTGTAGTCTAGGATTGTGTTTGTGTTACGGCAGCCATTGGTCTTTCCTCTGTATACTGCCTCCAGCACACATGCATCACTCAGCATTAATACCAGCAGGGGGATGACACTAGTAATTACACAGAGCTTTCCAGTCGGTTTTATACCAACAGAGTAGAAACAATAATGCATCAGTTACCATTCTGCAGTTTTTATGCATTACCTTCGAGTGACCATCTTCCACCGAAGAAGCATTAAACTGTTAGTTAACAGTCCTCATTGTGCGCCAATGCATGTGATAAGTGATCAGCCTCAAAAACCTGTGCATCAGCTCCTCAGGAATCCATGTGTATGCATTAACACTTCAGAGAACTGTCCCCAATATAAATAAAACATTAAATTCTTAGAACCCTTTCCCAGCTTGGGCTTTAACCCCGTATTTGTGCATATTTGGTAAACCTATTGATGCCCATGCCTCAGACTATATGCATAATCTTGTCTGTTTTTAGACCCCCAAGCATGTATGTTAACCTCCAATGTAAATTCACAAGCCACAGTATTAAGTACACCAAGTTACTGCTTGTAAAAACAAATATTTAATCAGCCAATCATAATGGCAGCAACTGAATGCATTTAGGCATGTAGACATTGTCAAAACGACATGCCAGAATTTCAAACCAAGCTTTAGTGTAAGTCTTAAGTATTACAGAAACTGGTGCTGTTCTTTGATTTTTTTTTTTTTTTTTTATGCACAACCTACTCCAGGGATAACAGAGAATGGTCCAAAAAATAGAGAATATCCAAAGAGTGGCAGTTCTCTAGGGGCAACATGCTTTTTTTAAGCTCGTAGAATATTGGCCAGACTGGTTGGAAGCCCAGTCATCTCTAGCATTTACAACAAATCGTTTGAAAATGTTAAACTAACTAGTAAGAGGCAGTTTTCTGAGTGAAAATACCTTTTTGATGTTGGAGGTGATTTACCAGGCCACTTCAAGTTGATAGACAACAATAACTTAAAAAATAAACTTGTTACAATCCGTATTCAGAAAAGCATCTCTGAATGCATAGCAAGTTGATCCATGAAGCCTATGGGCTACAGTAGTACACAATTGCGGAGACCACACAAAGTGCCACTCCTGTCTGCAAACACCCGAAACTACAATTTGCACAGGGTCACAAACGGTGGACAAGAGAATTGGGAGAATGTGTAGAATGTTCGGAAGAATGTGTAGAAGGAAGAAAGAAAAATGTTCCCAATGAAGTGGCCATTACATTTATGTGCTAACCCCTCCCCCCAGAACCTATGCTTCTTCTGTATGTCTTTCCTTGTGCATTAATATGTCAGCTGCCAATACCCATACCTCTCCACTCCCAGGCTCCGAAGCATTCAATGCTGTATGAAAACTGATTGATTTCCGGTAAAAATCTTAGTTCCACTGCCTCTTTTTCTGGTAAAAACAAATCCTGGAAATAAGCCCTGTCCCATCTCCAATGTCACCAGCTCTACCTTTACTGTTTCTGGTTTTCATGGCACTGTCCATGGATGCTGATTTTTAACTCTCTTCCTCCTTTGCAAAACCCTCTGTGAAAAATTTTGTCCACACGGTGTTACTAATCTTTTGTAAAATGTTGCTAAATACAGTATGGGGCATATTTCTTCACATGGTCAATAACCTGTATGGCAATGATCATATTTTTTTACGGATTTTGTTGTTAAATATGCAAAGATAAAAATTAATTATTTGTGAGTTAAACTAATACCTAATTTTTGCTGGTATACCTTCAACAATTGTCTTCTGCACATACCACTACTCTGCACATACTACAAACCTCTACTCTGTGCACTCCTACTGCTTTCTTATACTGCATATATTATTGCTCTCTGGTTAACACTCCACACTTCCCTCCTGCACATATTTTCAAACCAATTATACAAATTATAATTTTGTTATTGTACATACTGCCTGTGGTCATACCCACGATAAGCGATTCTTGCAAATACTGTCTACCCTTTATACTGCTCCAATGTTACACCCCCTACATTCCACTCGATAATGCCCACTTTTATATGCTCTGCATTTCTCTGCTGTGTGTATATATATACTGACTGTTAAGGAGTGTGTCTATATGAAATAAATTTTATATTTATAATATTTGTAGTTTATGTTAAAGAAGTAAAACACTGGGCTAATGACCATGTGTATTAGCTCAGTCTATGTTGCTCTTCTCATGTGGGTCACAGGCAGAAGTTGTTTTGTGTACCTGTCAGTAATAAACTATTCTGGTTTTGTAACCATAGTCTGAAACATGATCTTGGAAGTGCTAGAGAATACAGGAGGGTGCCTGTTGCTGTCACTCAGTCTCTGATGTTGGGTGACGCACTTTGGTTTTTACCAATGAGATATTACTTTTTCTTTAGCTTTATATGCTAATGAAAGTGACTTATTTTATTTTCTTATAAATATTTAAAATGAACTAGCTTGTCATTCATACTAAATATTTGATTTTTGTATAGAAGGAAAACTTTACTAATGCAGAACATATTGCCTTGCTGTTGTCATGTGATCTGGTGTCATTGCTGATTTAGACACCTGGTGACTGTGCGTGTGAGCAGATATTCAGTAAAAGTATATACCATGTCCAGTGTTGAATGCTTCTGGAAGGAGGGGAAGTTTTGATTTAGACTGAGTATGTAAACTGAGACAGTCTAATTATATTTCCCATAGCTACTCATACATAGATGAAGGATAGTGCATCTATTAATATAACTAGAATAATAAAATGTTATTGCAACTAGAAATTGTTACCCTGCATTGCTGAAATAAGAACTTGCAGCCATGGTTAGGGGATTTGTAATATATATAAAATGTATTCAATATTTTAGTTTCTTAGCTTCACTAGATTCTCCTTTTTAACCAACAGCATAATAAATAAAGCTTTTGAAAAGTGATGCCCACATTTCTCCATCTATTATTTTCATAGGGGATTGCACAGAGTTCTGTGGAACTGGGTTGGCCTCCTACATTCTACCTTTACTGTGGGTGCCAGTAAAGTACTCTATTTCACTTGAAGCATTCCAAAGACCTCTTTCTAGTAGCTTCTATAAAGGTTGACCTAAAGCAGCTGGTGTTTGTATGCCTGGGCCTTTAAGTAGATTTAGCAGATTTTAGTAGATTTAGTCTGCATATCCGGCTTCAGTGTTATCCTGGTTGGATCCTGGAGGTGCTTCAAATCATTGTGCCAATTGGGATAAGCTGAATCCCTGAACAAGGGGAACCGGGGATCTTTAACACCAAAAATGACCAGCAGGTAAAAGAAGGGCAATTTGAGTCATGCCTTTGCATCATAGCGATCACAGATATAATATTATCATTTTGTTTAACCTAATTCTGTTTTAAAACTGCTAGTTACCTTGCTGCCATGCAGATCCTCTAGTTTCATTGCTTTGAGTCACAAATTTGGAAGAATGCATTCCAGAAGTTTAACTTTGCATGTAACTAAAAGTATTGTAGATGTCCCTGAGAGAGTGCGGCATTGGTATTTTCAGAACCAGATCAGAAATGGCTACATCAATGGTTCCCTCAATGCAATCTTACTGTAAATCATACTGTTGCTCAATGCTATGGTTTGTGGAACCTACTAATGTGCCCCAGGACTGCCTAAATAAATAAATGCTAAAAGAGGACAAACATTCTGTTTTTTGTACACCAGCAGACCTCACCCTGGATATAAATCCCAATAATGCTTTGTACAATTATTTTTCAGAAATGCTAAAAGTTGCCATGTGCTGTACATCAATTTTTGTTTTTGGGAAAAGTTTTTCTTTTAAAAAGTATACCTCATTAATTATTTATATATTGTAAAACCTTTGTCTTTGTGTGCTCATGACAAAATTATGATCTTGCTTGAACAAAACCCCCTAAGCTATATTTCTTTGTGCTTACGACAGAATTACAATCCTGTTGAGCACTGTAAAAATGTAGTTACACCGCTTCATTTCCCTGCAGCCTCTGTTCTGTTCACAATTTAGTTGACCTTTCCATAAATGAGAATGATGAATCATAGTTACCAGCTTTAACACTTCCCCCACAAAGCACTCTGTTCCACCAAAGCTCCTAAATTTTTAAGATAAACATGAAAATATAAAATTTGATGTTCAAGTAGTTCCTTTCCTAGGAATTGTCTGTTAAGTTATAGTAGTACCTATGCACTTTGGAAACCATTGAGGAGGTGTTGTAGTGCCAGGCCTTTTAAACTCTGTACTGGTAAAGTTTTTAGTTAGTTTCTCAATGTAAGAATTCCCAGTAATCATTAGTAAGTGTAGTTATAAAGTGCTGTGTCAATTCTTGAAGGAAAGCTCAATAAGCACATTTACAAAGCAGAATTGAAACCTTTTTGCAGTGAATTCCTTTCAACCCTTATATTATAAGAAACTTGGATCCACATTTTATTTTGTCACCTGTTGCTTTGGCCAGCCGTGGCAAAGCAACCAGTCCCCCACTTGACCACCAAGACCTAAGAGAGGATGTTCTTTATAAGACATGTCATGACATTAAATTGCATTCTGAAGTCTGTTTAGAAACTAGCTTCCAAGAACATCCATCTTCAGTGTCCTATGCACAATTGCAGGAAGAACAAGGAGTTTGGTATTTGGCTGTGCAGACAGGTGACACTTCAGAAACTAATTAAGTAGCTTGTTTACAAAGAAATAACATACATTTTTTAACTCAATTTTTTTATTTGTCCCTCTTCAGTGTGGCTTTCTACCCAGTCAACAAACCGTTCCCACAATGGTGGTCAATAACCTTCTAAGAGCCAAGTCACAAACAAAATTTTCTCTCCTCCTAATGGCTTTTTATATCGATGGATTTCTCTACTGTTGACCTACCACTACTCCTCAATTTTGGTCAATATTCTGTGTTGGTTCTTTTCTTATTTATCTGACCACACATCCAAAGTGTCTCTCAATGGGGATTGCTGGGAATTCTGCTCTTTGTTTTACAAAAGGCTCACTCTGGAATCTTTTCTCTTTTTTCATCTGCTTCCTTGGCAAACACACATCCTCCTTAAGCCTACAATACCATGTATGTGTGGATAAAAACATTGTTTCTTGTCTCCTTCTACCCCAGATAAAGTTTCATGCTGCCTGATGGCTATCTCATCATGGATGGCTGACTGATACCCGAAACCCAGCTTGAAAAAAACTGAAGCAACTTGAAGGTGTCCTTCCCACCCTCTTAAAGAAGATGACATATTTCCAACCATAAATAAAAGTAATTTTCCCCACCTCACAGACATGATGTCCACTGTGCCTACCTTTATTCACCTATTCAGAACAAATTGAAGTCCTGCTACTTTCATCTGTTAAACAAGTGGAAAATATGCCCCTTCCTATCCCTGGGGACCAATAAATTCATGGAACACATCCTAATTGCTCACCTTATCTTACTTCAACATCCACTTATCATAGTATCCCACAAACTAGACTCTCACCTTTACAATTTAACAGTAAAGGCTTTATTAGTTTCGTTTATTCTCACTACTCCTTAATTGCTTTTTGTTTTCGGCAAATTCCAACCCTGGCTTCGATTGTAAGGCTCCTGTCCATTTTATATTTCCCTACCTTTTTAGAAATACACCCACCCCCCATTAGGCTTGTTCTATTGCTTTAATAAATTCTCAATCCCACTCTCCTACCCATCTTCCTCTTTCTTAACCATATAATTAACCACCATACCATTTTCCTTTTTTCTACATACTGTGCTCCCTCCACCTCTTGGACCATAATCTTGATTGGACAGGGTCCTCTTTACCTACTGTGCCTTTTTGTACTTACTGTACATGAATATATGCAAGATTGTCATCTGCAGGCTCAATTATTTATGTACAGCACTTCTTAATATAATGGTGCTTTTTAAAATAAAAGATAATAAAGCAACCTGTATGCAATGGCTGGCTGAAAGAAACCTTTTACATACTAAAATAAATAAATCGTCATTGAAAAATGAGTAGAAAAATATCATCAATATTGTTTCACATTAAGTTGGGTAATGTAATAATAATTTAAAATGCAAGTTCCACATAACTTTTTTTTTTTTTTTTTGTGTTTATATAATTAGTCATCATGCTTTACAACAACTACCTAATCCCATTACCATCTATTTCTAAAATGAATTTGTTTCTGAGCATAAGTCTGTTTTTACTTTCAGTGAATGTAATCTGTCTTTTTTAATTACTGAAGATCAAGGAAGCTTAATTATTGCACTTTAACTTTTACTGATAATTTTATTTGGGAAATAAAATATACAAAAAATAAGCATCATTCTAAGACGATATGTTTTAATCTTCGAGAAAATGACATAAATACAGCTATTTCTTCTGGGCTCTGGGAGGGTACATTAGGTTGTTTTTTTAAAAATATCTATTTCCATTTTTCTCCTATCTGTATTTTTTAATAAGATTGTTACAAGAACTGTGATAAAGTGCAAGGTTCAGTTTTCTATTTAGTCATATTGCTTGAAATTGATAGCCATAAAACCAAAAGGTATTTTTTAAGCTATATTACTACATTTTGCCCAGTGTTCCAACCCCTAGTAAAGGAAATACATGCTTGAAATGTGTAGGCTGCCATTGTTGACCTGTTTCTGCAAATACTAATTATATGGCTGCCTGGCCTCAATACTGTGCATAGCTGACCACAATGATACATAAAAATTATAGACTGTACATTTGATCGCTATACTTAATATGGTCAATGTCTCAAAGAAAAAAGTCTAATGAATTCTGCAATTCAGTAATTAAGAGATAAAATGTCAGTACTAAATAATGCAAATCTATCTGAGTGTAATACATAGTTGTATGAGGGAATCCTTCATTGTGGGTAAAGTGATCTCCCTCCTATTGTGTGATACTTATCCTACCTCCTAGATTGTAAGCTCTTCGGGGCAGGGTCATCTCCTCCTCTTGTGTCACTGTCTGTCATTTGCAACCCCTATTTAATGTACAGCACTGCATAATATGTTGGCGCTATATAAATCCTGTTTAATAATTGTGATTCTGTCATATTAGAAGTTTGGGGGAGTTGCTATTACGGAACTCCCTTTGAAAATGCTAGTTGCTTGGTTGTGTCTGACAACTATTGATAATGAATCAGATACTGTGCCTGGAATGTCTGATCTGTTTTTTTTTTTTTTTTTTTTTTTCCCTCCAAAGCATGACTATAGCATTAAGGAACCTAGTATTTGCAAAGAAAGTTATACCAATGACAGCCTTAATATTAACTTCCTTTAATGGATTAGGAAAGCTCCAAACTACTATTTCATATTATATATTATGGCTCCAACTAAAAAAAATACGATAGAAAGGTAGTACATATTTTGGCCCAAAATGTATTACAAGGGTGTTAAATGCCTATTAATGTCCTTGACCTGAAGACAAATGTTCTCTTTTTATGTTGTAGGTTACAAAAACTAGAGTCAAAAGAATCCAGCAATTCAAATACAAATGCACCTGTGAGTAATAGCCAGCATGGAGGGCCAAGCCAAGACACAAAAAAGACTGTAAAAAGTAAGTTTCTTCCTACATTTTATCAATCACTTACTAGCCTGCAGTGACTGACAAAGAAAATCAAACTAGAGTAAATGACTTTATACAGCTGGTTCGCCACATGTCTAGTCCCAGATTACTAGATGTATATAAGAATTTATAGATTTACCAAGTGACACCTGTGCTGCTAAGCTGAAGGTAGGGGCTCACATACTTCAGAATGGTTTGCTTGATGAGTATGCTTAGCCACATACTGGAACAGGACATGTAACTGAACACTTTTTACAGCAGCCCAGAATATTTCTGATTTTGCTTTATAGCAACTGATTTTGTAATGGCTTATATTTCACTGTGACTTGGTAAGAATTGATATAACTATATGCTGCAATTGGACCATCCCTGTGATGTTTTAAAGCAAGCCTGTAGCAACTATTTATATAAAAAAAAAACATGTTAGAAGATTGCTGACAATTATTATTTTTAACTTTGTCCTTTTCAGTAGTGTCTGGAGTTAAACTGAATTTAGGTTGAGAGCCAAAGTGTATGCCCCTAGCCATGGATTACCTGCCCAGCCATTGTTTGGTGGAGAAAATGCCTATATAAAGAGAGACTTTGAGAATGGTAATGGTTGCACAGCCAACTCTGTAGGTTTCTGTGCAACACTTATAGTAGTGCACACTGGTGGTGAGGTAGGATTTGACACTTGGTTGAATTGACTTTTCGAATGTAGCATATCACTTGTGGCTGCCCATAAGAAATCAATAGGGATATGGGTGAGAATTTTTTTGTTATTGGGACAGGATGTAATGAAAAAATGTGTAGGTATCGCCAGAACAGGGGTCTGAAAAAAATCTACCAATTGAAACAAATAGTCTAGTCATGGTCCATGGGATTTCTGCTTACTTTCCCAAAATTTAAAGAGAAATATCAAACATGACAATGCAAAAAAACGTACAAGGTTTGAAAACTCTGATTTTTATGGTTTCTGTCTCAATGCTGGAGACCGAGGAAGAACCTGCGTGTCATGTAACTTTCTAGAAGTCACCTGGATTTATGAAACCTATGCTTTGCAATTTTTTTAAAAATAGGTTCAGGGAAGGGTGAAGAGGAGGGGGAAGAGATGGAATGGATGAAAAGATCAAAGTGGATTTTTAACCATTCTCAAATCAAACATAAAAAATGTTTTTCTATAAATACACTAAATTGCACACAAAATAAATTAGCTACAGGTTTTACAAATTGCTGTACTGGAAAATGTTCAGTAATGATCTCTAATTACATACATAATCATTAGTCAGAAACTTCAGAAAGTTGTGTGGCAAAAGATGAGCTTTGAAAATAAGATTAGGCCATTTCAGGACTCGTGCAACATACGCATTCTGCAGCAGTGAATCTAAATCTGTTTCTATGATTACTGCTTACTGCTGCCTGTGTCAAAGCCCATTTACTCAGGTTTAAAGACTGGCTTGGAGTGAGAATCTTTTGTCAGGTTTGTATTTGTTTGTACCGCGTTAAGGAGATCACCATTCATTCCTTGTCCCAGGAAGTAAGAGAAAATCTCAGTGAAGCAAAAGGTCACAAAGATACAAATTTGTCGTCTGAATTCAGGTGTTGGTGCTAGAAATAAAACCGAAAATAGAAAAAAAATACATAGAGCTAATAATTTAGGACCATCAATTATATTGTGCTGTTTTTTTCTTTAAATAGTAAAGAAAGATTTTTCTTAAAATACCTTTTCTTGGCAACAAAAAAACCTGCACCCAAGAAAAAAAAACTGTAGCCTACTTTTTGAGTACAGAAAAGTTCCTATTCAGCTCACAGATGTACTAAAAGCACAATTTCATCTTCCTTCGGTAAACTTCTATGTTTATGTTGGCCTGTCCCAAGTAAAAAAAAACCTTAATGTTTCCCTAAATTAAAATTAGAGTAAATTTGGGAAAATTAATTTTTAATGCTGCCCACGGAACGTCCCCTGGAAAACCAATGTATGTAAAGTATTGTCACTAAATTCCCAGGGAGAGGAATCATTAAAAGTTATGGAAGTACATGGAGTCAAGATTGTTAGGCCAGTAGAAGTTGCTTTTTTTTTTATTGGGATTTGCTTTACAATTGGGTCAGTTGGGCTTAAAAATGTGTTTTCTCCAACTATACTCTACCTTTATTTATGGTATTTTATTGAAATACCCCCCTTCCTTCCCCAAACATTTTGGTGAAAATATTGAAATTAACCTAAACCTTTCTGTTTGCACTTAAATTTGCCAATAATGGGATAGATCAACTTTCCATTTTCTGCATTATTATCATGTGATGCTATACAATATTACAATATATGGCAATATAGATAGTAAATCATGCCACCTGGTGGACATAAAGAACAAGCTGGAGCTCCCTGCCTCTAGATAGATGATGAATTGATCAGATTATATACATTTTCATTACATATTAAACTCTTCCCGTTATGTATATAACACTGATTTGACCAGCAGTGCAGTGCCTACTATATCTTGGCGGGATCTCCTGCTCCTTGATGTTAGACAGCAAAAAGGACATACAAAAGACATGTAAAAGTATAGGGGTGATCTTAAAAAACACTTTAATAGTCCACCAGATACACAAATGTAAAACTATTTTGGCAATTTGCTGTTCAAAAAGAATTCTATTTACAACATGTTGCGAAGCTGTTCTATTTGTTTCATCTTTTTATTTTACTGGACTGTCAAAATGATATCTTTGTAGTCAGAAATTCAGAATATAAATTGGGGACTGCAAGAATAATTTGAATCTAATTAAGAGTGAATGTTCTGCAGTATTTGAATTTCTCAGTGACAAGGTCTATTGTGATGGAAAATTTTGTTAAATAATATGTATGTCCAACTTTTCAAAGAAATAAATACTAATAGAGAAAAAGATAAAAAATCCTTCCCACACTGTTGAATCCACCCCTTGTGGTGTGAACATTCCCTGAAGCAGCTGTTACTGACAGATGGAGACACTAATTTGACATTAAAGAAGGTAAAAAGTGCTGACTGGCTAAAAATACATCAGGCTGTGTTGCCTAAAATGCCACTTTCAAAATATAAAGCCTGACTGCTGTACTAATTGTTTTTCTGGATACTGCTTATGCATTCTAATATTTTTTTTTACAAGTACAGGCTAGTTGCTTTTGATCATCTCTATAGACCTTGTTATTGAAGTTGACTGCTAGAAGGTGTAGGTTGTAGTGAACTAGATTTCTGCTTAACATTAAAGTAAATGCCCACATAATTGTTTCATCTAAGTTAGTTTGTTCATAATGTCTGCAGTTTTTCTCTTGCATTGCATTTACATGGTATTAAATGTTCCCAAACCTCATAAATGTTCAAAAACCTTTTTTCTTTTATAGAGATTGCACCAATGATGGCCAAATCCATGAGAGCTTTCAAGAACAGGGTAGGGCCAAGATAAGATTTAGGGGCCTTGTTTAAAAGTTGCTATGATTAGGTTTGTAATAAATATAAAAAAGAAGAAACATTTTGTGTTTGTTTTGTCATTGTACACATGTATTGGTTTATTTTCTATTATAATAAAACACACTGGTGGAGCTGTCAAAACATTCATATGTTTCATTCAATGTGTTTTTTTTTTGTCTACATGTCAAGAGATTGACAAAATAGAACCTAGCAGTAGCCTAATGTAGTAAATGACAAGGAGAAATATTCTGCATAGCAAAATTATACATAATATCAAATATTTCAATTTCCAAATATATAGCTGAAGAAGAGTAAGCAAGTCAGTCATTGTGCATCAACCTGATACACGATCTGTTACTCGGCTGATCTGCTGCTTTGTTGGTAGTATTGCAATAATGAATACATTGGAGTATTCAGGAAGGCAAGATTTGTTTGCCAAATAAAGTAAAAAATAATGTAATTCTTTTGTTGTTGTTTATTTAAAGCAGTGATTGAGTTGTTGGAAGCAGTTCTATTCTAAAACTAAAAATCATGTCTGTTCTGTAATTGCTGATTGTAATAAGCAGTTCATATTCTTCTGAATTTTCACAATGAAGCTTCCCTTTTTTTTTGCAGGAGACCTGGTGTTTATGTGGAGTTTGTGACTATAAAGAATTGTACTCAATTTAATTGCATTTCCAAAAGTGTATAAATACGTAAAACTAAGATTTACCGTATTTTTCGGACTATAAGACGCACTTTTTCTTCCCCAAAACTGGGGGGGAAAAGTGGGTGTGTCTTTATTTAAAAGTGGGTATGTGTCTATATTTAACGTGTACACCGAATACACGTTAAATATACCGGTAATTAAAAAAAATCATACTCACCCGATCCCGCGATGCTGTGGGCTTCTTCTTCTCCTGGCTCTCCTTTTTTTTCTAGGTTTTTCTCCTTTAAAATTGGGTGCGTCTTATAGGCCGGAGCGTCTTATAGTCCGAAAAATACGGTAATCTGCTAACATTCTGCCTTAACGGACTCCTCCTTTCCATCCCACAAATGAAATTTATACCTATTGCACGACATTACATTACAAAGTCTATGCAGGCAGATCATGATTGGTTGTGGGTGCTGTACAGAACTTACAGAGTCTCCATAAATGTACTGATTGGATATCTTTTGGGCATTTCGTATAATCTAATGCATCTCTCCACCAAGCTGCTGTGAAATCAACTATATGGCAGCAAAACACTTCTGACATATAAAACATATATGGTCTATAACAAACATGAGGTCCTGTTGAATTATCTCAACCTGTAAGGTGGACCATTCCTTGCTACTATAGATGGGTTCTTGCAGCTCCTTAACTCTAAAAAGAAAGCTAACAGCATTTCAGTCAATGAAACCAGAGCTTTTGGACTTGAGAATTAAAATGCAGAACATGACTGCAGATAATTTTAAGATTTATGTGCTAACCCTGCCCTGATAAAATTTAAGGCATATAAAGGTAATTTGGCTAGTTCATATCCTTTTCTTATAATAATAATAAATTCTATACAATAATTTTACTGGGCACTGCTAGGAAATATTTCATTGTACTTGTCAAGCTAGAATTGAAATGTTATGGATATGGCATCATATCTGGCTGTTAATTAAATATTGTAGCTAAGTACAATTGAAATGTCCACTTTGTGGTATGCTATTGGAATTTTTAAATCTTTCCTATCGATCTTATCCTATTAAATCAATGAAGACACTTTACAGTCACGTTTTAATTCTGTTTTGTTTAAAATAAAAGATCCTTTTGAATTATTTCATGTCATTTTCTTTGGTCCTCTATACACTTGATTAAACAGTAAATAATTCCCCTTCATGTACTGTAATTAGCAGTAACAAAAGCACATTAAATTGAACATATTGATCCCTACTAAAGCTGGTTAGAACGTACTAGTAGGATTATAGCATTTGGCTAATACACAAATAACTTCAAGTGAACATTCCTAATAGCACTGTTAAGTGCACGTTGTATTGATCCAATTATCTTAAAATTAAGGGAAACACATATTACAAAAGAGCTAAAAATAACCACGAATAAAGGAAATGTGCATCTCTTCATTCCAGCTCATTAGGGAGCCAGTATCTGCAAGTTTGGCTATGATTTTGTTGTCCATTTTTTTAATAGGGTACAGTAAAAGTAAGTTAATGTCACCAGGGGCGGACATGAGTGGGTTTAAAGTGAGCCACTGCAGGAGTGCCCTGTACCCTCCTCAGCCACAAGGGGCCCCATGGTCAGTTTGATGGTGGAAGCAGGTAGGGGGCCCAAGTCCTCTACTACATTCCTGTACTGCTGCTGGGTATTATAGTGTAGGTGCAGTGGTGTATGAAATTATCATGTTAACCACGTGACTACAGGGCATCTCCTCTTCTCCCTACCCCCATTATGGTCATGTGACAGTGGGGACAGGGAGAAAAAAATATACTTGGCAAATGGCTGGAAATGTTCCTTCACTTACTACTATGCCACAGATACTGATGGCAAGGAGAATTTACTTTCAACAAGGACACAGCATTTTTGTTGAAAAATAAAAGGTTAAAGCCACTTTTTATTTTTTTTTATCTAAAATCTAGGTAATATTTGGATTTCTGGCATTTTACTGGGATAGGAAGTGATGTTATTCTTTGTTCTACATTTTTCAAATACTGATCACCAGTTTTATAATGCCAGATCTAAAAAGGGGCAATCGGATAATGTGGTGTTGATCAGTACTTTGATAGCCATGATGAAATGAGCTAAATTGGCAACCAGAGTCTCTATTTATTTACCTGAATAGAGTAACTGATTGCTATATATAAAAGCAGCACACATGGCCCATTCCATTGCGGCTGCATACTCCACTATATGAAATTGCCAATCAGGGCATTTTGAACAATCACCACCAACCTCCATTGTGGCCTCACTCACGTGGCACTCGCCATCTCTTCAAAGATGGAAATGCACAGGTAAGTGGCATGCTAACTGCCACTTTATATGTGGTATTAGTAGAGAAACTATTTGTAAATAGTAGAGATTGTTCATTAACCTCCCTGGCGGTAACCCCGAACCACAGTCGGGGTGGAATTGAGAACTTACCTGGTCCCCACAAGCTCACAGTTTCCACCGTCAATGCTGACCCATGTGTCCCTTTGGTGATGCCTGTCCGGCATCTGTGTCCCCTGGCTTCGCATCCCCAGCCCAGCAAAGGCCAGGGGGATTCAAATGCCAGGTGGGCATGGGACATGTATGTGGGCTGGGAAGCGGGACCAGCGGGAAATTAAAAAAATATATATTTTTACATGTCAACTGTACTGCTTTGACTGACTGAAAACTTAAAAAAATCATACCACCAGGGAGGTTCATGAACCAACAAATTATGAACTGGAATGAACAAAATCCAATGATTCGCCCCTAATAATGATGGCATCCAGTTTAGGGAATACTCTTGTATTAGTTAAAAGTAGACTGCACTCAGCAATGGAAAAACATGTATTGGAATAGCAACTTAATTTTTTTTTGTACACACATTTTGGACATGTACACAGAAGCTTCCACTATGGCATATCTAATAAGCCTTATGAGTTTGTATGATTGGTGCTCTGGTTTGCTTAGTGCCGCTTCAATACTTGTAAAGGTATCCAAGCTTTTATCTATTAGGTACCAGTGATGGATGCTGGGCTGCTGTTGTATTTTAACTTTTATAGACTAGTAAAGTTGGTCCTGTGGGGTTAAAGGGTAGAGGTTGACCCATAATTTGCTCTCATTAAGAGTAGAGTAGATAAAAAAATTAACAGTAAATTCTAAAACATTTTTCTGCAATTACTCCTATGAGACCATTAGAAAATAGGAAAGAATTGCAGTTTGCATATTGTGTGTGTGAGTTGGAGAAGGAAAAAAATGAGGTTAATGGCTCTTCATTAGTACTGTCTCCTAATGTCGCCCATGCTAATTTAATCGTACTGGTTAAGTGTGAGCTTGGAAGTAACGATCCAGTCATTGATTGAAATGTGGAAAAGGTCCCTAACTGAAATGCCTTTGCTTTACATTCACAAGTGATCTACATAACACAAACATTAGGGTAACAAAAGGTTATAGCTTCAAATCATTTAAATAGTAGTTTAATTTTTCTGTTACTATTTGCTATCCTCCATCATGAGATCTATGTACTCGATTTACATTCAGAACTTTAACACTGAGGAAAAAATAAATAACTAAAATTATCTAGTAATTATCAGACAATCCAAGGGCCCCTTGCTGTGAGACAGGTGTTTTTTGAGAGAAAACTCCTACCTAGCTGTATTTGGTTTTCATTTACCATACTTTTCTTTGCATTTCTTTAATGTTGTCAAATGACATGCAAAGATTTTTAGCTTTAGAAAGTTGCTCGTTCTGAAATAAACATGTAGTGAACAGGACTACTTTAAAGTTGTTGTGACTTCTTCTGTTGTGTTCTTGTCCTAGATTTTACCACTACATTTAAATCTATACTTCTGAATTATTAAATAAAGGGGCAGAAACGTTGCTTGCAAGGCAATTATTTATCATATTCACAACCCTGTTTGAATGCATTTGGCACTTACTGAACTTGCTGTTCAGATCCAGAAAACAATTAATCAAAGTCAACACTGATATCTAACCTTCAGTACTTCAGCAGAAGCTCAACATCCAAGAAAGGTGGTGAGGGAAGCATGTCTCCTCTGGAGTGGATCTCCTCATGGCAGGGATAGACCCAAGCTAAGAACAAACAGGCTCTGTCATTGAACTCGTCCTGTGGTTCCCTTTTACTAAGATTTTCCCAATTTATCCTCTGATCACTGGGAACCAGACTTGTTCTCCCTCAGATGTGTGCATTTTAGGCTCCAGGGCCGCTATGCCCATCCTGCCTTATGTGCCAAGCTCCTGGTGTTCCATGGTAATTGTCCATTCCTGCACACTTGGAAAAGAACACATAAAGAAAGGCAATTACACGTGATGGAAATACAGAAAGATTATTATTGATTAGTCAGAAATTGATACTGCCAGACCTGCCTAATTTCTGACAGATTAAAATACAGACCTCCTGCCATCGCCACCTCCATCAGCATAGCCCTTCTTGTGCAAAAGCATGGAGAACAGTATCATTTCAACTCATAGGATATTAGACAGAATCAAAAGGTATACAAAATGTTTTTATTGGTATATTTAACAGTAAGAAGAAAAAGAGCAATAAATAGAATTCCATTGTAAGATTTAGATTATGCTGGTCCTGGATTTGATCATTTGCTAAACTCATAAGGCAAAATCCAGTAGATGGCAGTATTAAATAGGGAACATTACCAAATGTAATATTAAGGAGAATTTCTACAATTCCTAAAGGCCTGGATGTTAGACAAGTTGAAACTTTATAATTAAAGTGGTACTTCAGAATTTAGCTTTGCTTCACTTTTCATTTAATAGGCAAGCCTACTGCTTTAAATGCGAGAATCTGAAATCCCCTTTGGTACCATACTTACAAGATTTTGAACAAATAGTAAATATTTACAAGATTTAAGCCATACCATGCAGGTAATGTTCATCATATGACTATAGAAACCCAGCTCTGAGCTGCTACATTTTGCTGCACCTCACTTTATTAGTTTACATCCCCTCACAGTTTCACGTAACAATATCAGGAGAGAAGAAAAGACAGGGTTTTTATGGCAATTAATAAGCAATGTATTTTCACAAAACTCAATGAATACAATTATAGCAATAAATTCAAAAATTACAATTGTGAATGCATACATTTAAAAAAACAGTTCTAGGTAAGGCAACCCTATATATTACACGAGTAGGGATATGCCTTCCTTTCTAGACAGTTACTGGTCTGATGAAAAGTTGCAACATTTATGATGCTCAAATGTCTCTAACCCGACGTGTTTCACCAACGGGCTTCATCAGGGGATACATATAGAGAAAGTCAGAACAGCTGTGTAACAAATATATACTATTAGTAAACCATAAATGTAACATAACAGAAGGTAACAGAAGGTAACATTTCAATGTAAAAAATTCAATTGATCAAGGACACAGAGAGTGCTAATCCTCTTATTGACAAGCGTAGAGTAGTGAAGTTAGGTAACCATGATAACATTACTGATATGTAAATAGTTTGAACCCTGCTGAGTAATTGAATATTAATATAATATATGTATATGTATTAAAATATAGAAAAAGCTAATACTGAGACTTACTAAGTGGTTGTGGAGAATGTGGATCTACTATCCCAAGAAAGATTACGATTTTGTTGGAAGAAGACATTGCAGAGGGTTTCAGTCAGATCTTAATTGGCGGTATGGAAACAAAATGGTTCCTGGATGATTTCTATTGACGTTGGGTACCTGTTAAAATTATGCAAAAGTAAGCAATAAATAATTGAAAAAATAGGATTTATGTGATAAAGAAGATAGCATCAAAACTGTGATGATAGTATATTAGGAGAGTATCAGTGTATAAAATTGCTTTAAAAATAATGGAGGTGAATACAAAGTTGAGAGTTTCAAAATGAGGACAACACTTATTAAATATTAGGATGGTGGTTATAAATAGCAAGTTATTAATAATGGTTACCTTGCCTTTGAAAGCTGTCAATGACAGAAATTGCAATGCATGAAGTATGAAGATGGATGGCATGAACCGCATGTAAAAGGCACTAGAGGGACTGGTATGAACATCTCTGTTTAAAAAGGAGTGTACGGAGGCGTTCCATTTGCTAATGATACATAATGGCGTCACTGCACATCGGTATTGAGATTCATTGAATGTACTTCCGCCCACTAGCTGATGCCAGTACTTCATGCCTAATTGAACTGTAAGGGGATGTATTCATTCTTCTAGCAAGATTAAATAGGGGTAGCAAATGTCAGACCGATACAGGCAGTGATACAGGAGGAGAAGAGGACCCTGTCCAAGCAAACTTACAATCTCTGTGGTGGGTGCAGGCTGCTCTCAGGTGTGCTGTGTGCTGGGAACTAGTGTCTCTGACATTTATTTCTACAACGCCCCGGCCTGTGTGCCACTGCTGGCCGGGAAACATGCCCAGTCCTGGGGGAAACCTGGGACCTATGTCGCCTGCCGGGGAGTCTGGAGAAGATCTGTTCTTCACTGGGGATTTTTCCCAATCCATGGGGGAGAGGGTGGAGGGAAAGATGTACCAGGAGAAAGCCTATCCTCCACCAGGAGGAAAAGATCAGCTGGCAAAGTGACCACATATCATGTAACCTCTTTTAAGAGAAGAAATCTGGTGCAGTCAAAACTAACAAAAGAGGGTACTCCCCAAGCAAAAACTCTGTCTATGGTTTGATTTTGAAAATGGGTTTTATTGCATTAGATATACTTGCATTTATATCCCCAGTATGCAACGGGGAATATGATTTATCTTTTGTTAGGTCACAAGCCCTTGATGCTTTTTGGGAATACTATGAAACATTTTGTGAAGATGATTCAAGCTGGGATAGCTTGGTCATGCACAGTGACTACAGGCAAAATTTAAAAAACCTATACCCATTCTAGGAATGAATTACTCCTCTCAGCAGATTTGTTGGTGTGGTTAGGAATGTATGGAGAGATAGTGACCCTATTAGGAAAAGTGTATGATGAGTTTGACATCTGGACTGGAGCATGGAAGGTGAATGTGAGATTGAGAGTGCTAGGGAATGTGGTGCAGTATCTCCCCTCCTCCGTATTCATAGGGTGTGATCACAATTATGGGCTTTTACCCAGGACAGCCTAGGCAGTGCCACAAATGTGGAGAGCGGGGACACTTTGCAGCATCATGTATAGTGAGGAAGTGTTCTCAATGTCAGAGGCTGGGACATCTTGCAAAGAACAAGACTACTGTAACATCCTCCTCTCTGGTACTCCACTAACCTGAACTTGGCTTCCATTTTACCTTAGAATCAAATTCAAGCTCCTGTGCTTTGCCTTCACATCCCTCCACAATTCTTGTCCCACTTACATTTCTGACCTGGTAAAAAAAAATACTCCCCCTGCCGCTCTCTTCTCCTCCAATGACCTACTGATGACTCTCTGGAATGGTCTTTCTCATCCTATTCGACTTGCTCCTACTTTCTGTTCATATAAAAGAGCACTCAAAACCCATTTTTTGAAAACTTGCCTACCCATCTTCTACTGTCTTTTGAAACCATCACTACTTCCCACCACTACATATCTCCCCTCCTATTGTGTGTTACTCCCCCCACCTCCTAGATTGCAAGCTCTTTGGGGCAGGGTCCTCTCCTCCTGTATCACTGTCTGTTATCATCTGTCATTTGCAACCCCTATTAAATATTAAATACAGCACTGTGTAATATGTTGGTGCTATATAAATCCTGTTTCCTAATAATAATCATAATATTAATAACTGTAACATCAAGCGATGCAACCTCTGTGGCTGGGAAGATCAATTTTATGCCAACTGCCCAGAGGCTCTGCACAACCTAGCCCCTGACGTAGTGGATGATTTGATGCATATGGACATGGAAGAAAGTGTAAATGGTGCAGTGAATGAGGCCCAGACGTTTGAAGACATTTTCGTTGGGGATACTGTGAAGGAGATAGTTCCCCTTTCAGTGTCCATTGATTCATTCCCTTCTGTTTCTGTCTCTTCTGTTTCAGTTGTGCCTGAGACGCAAGAGTGTGAGAAAACCAATACCCGTGCTCAGTAGGTCGATTCAGTTTTGAGGAAGGGGCTGAGATTAATTAATATGGAAAGGATTTCCATGAAGTTTGAGGACCTGACTTGGCTCGCCTTTCACGGCAAACTTGAGGATTTATCAGCACCGGCCCTCAAGAGACTGTGTTCTCTTGAGACCAGAATGTAGCGAATCAAAGGAGACCATGGAGCACTTTCTGCTCCAATGCCATTTCAATGTAGAAGTTTACAAAAAGGGTAGGTAGGGTTCTAGGTATTCACTGTTTCAGCCATGAGTTGTGGAGAGTGGGTATATGGAGCATTCCAGACTTACCAGGACTTTGATACACTTTTTATAGTTAGTGCGGTGGTCCGATATTATACTTGCATAGCATGGTGTCAGGTATGCATATGAAGAAAAATCCTTCTCGTTAAAGCGGTGGTAAATAATTATCTGCATGTGGTAGGGAAAGTTCGGGGTCTTTAAAAGGAAAAATTGTGGAAGAAGTCTGGATGAGGGCATGGAGGAAAATAAGGTCTTCCTTCGGTGTTCTTCCCCTTTCAGGGTGAGCTGCTTTCTCTGTCTGTTCTTTATGCATAGCTTAGATTTTGTTATATAGATTGATTTTTGAAAAACGGCTATATACATGGTGACAGGTTTGTGCTTGTTGACCTTGATAATAGTATATGTTAGATACGATTGTTTTTTTTTGTGTAAAAATATAAATGTTTCTTTTTGGACAGTGTGATAATGAGTTTCGAGTTTGGCACTAAAGCCTGATATTTATTTTATATGTAAATTATTGTAAAAATATATTATGTGCTTCCAATAAAAACAACATTTACAATCTAAGTGGTGGGGGACATATCACACAATAGGAGGGGGGATATGGAACAGTGGGTAAGTAGTAAGGGTTTAGGAGACAGAAGAAGACGGAAGGAGTTGGGTTTTAAGTGTTCTTTTAAATGAGCAGAAAGTAGGAGCAAGCAAAATAGAATGAGGAAGAGTTCTAGAGAAGGAGCAGCCTTCGTGCATATGACGAGGTTAGCCATTAGAAGGTCTAACTGAACTTCCCAAACACCCACACAATTTGTTTTTTTTTTTTTTTAGTACAGCATTTTAGGAAGGGAGATGGAACACTTGTAGTGGTGGTGGGCACAAGCAGGCCTTGCTTGGAGTGAAAGTTTTGTGATAAGTTATCAACACAATAAATATCTAGTCTTGACATGTATTCCAGGAGCTCATTATAGTTCTAATTTCTAGCTCATAGCAGGTGATCTTGGTATCAAACACTATGAAAATGATTAACATTAATAATGATTTATAAATGATAAATATCTTGCCTAGGAATTCCAGGAATGCTTGTGATGGGCAGCACAACAGGAATCCTTTTTCTTAATCTGAATCATTTGAAAGATAACTTTACAAGTGTAGATGGTAGTTTATGTTTCTTGTTAGTCTTCAGTTCACCTTCAAAACCCAGTTCCTCTGCATCTCTGTCCCCAGTTCACAGCTCATGTTTCTCCCACACGTAGTTCTTTTGATACTTTTTTTTTATATCTTCAGGATGACCAGGTGACATGCTGGGTCCTGGTTCTCTTTGGATCTGGGCAGTTCTCAGTAATGCAAAGAGAATTACTGACATATTAATGTCATATCTGTCCCACCATTATTCTAATATGGGTGGAATTCAATCAAGAAGAGGAGGCGTGCTGTATATCAGACAAGGTTTTTAGATGGCAACACTGGAAAAGAATTAGTGTTTTTGGCAGGGCTGTATAATTTTACAGAAAGAAAAAACAGATATATGGAATAAAGCATTATTATATAACTAATATATGTCTCTAGCTACAATAAATCAGTGTGTGATAACAGCAGTATGTGATTCATGCATTACTGATGAATATCCCACAATACAATGAATTGGCTTTCAATAGGCTACCTATGTAGTCTTATGAGATGCAGTGGGGTTGTATAGGGCACTGCACAACTTTACCAAAACCCCAGAAGTTGTATACAAAATTTAAGGGGCTTCAGGAATGCTCTTAAGCCTTTCTAATTTTGTTTGGCAGCACTTAAAATATTATGTAATGACAGCAGGCACAAATCAGACCTTGTAAGTTTAATTAGGCAGCAGGGTCACTATAAACAAGGCTGTAGGATTGTACTGCACTAATAAAATAAGTGAAATTATATCTGACATGTTTAATTTTCAAGACATACAGTTGTGAACCATCTATGGAAACATAGTGTCTGTACTGGCTTTTGATGACCTTCGGAAACTCGCTTTATTACCATATTTCAAAGGCTCCGATGCAATTAAATGTCAAGCCCCAGAGTGTAAAGAGATTCCAAAGGCCACTCTGTGTAATGATATTAAAAGGAAAAATAATTACAGTGTATTGAAATGACAGACACACAAAACACTAATGTTTTATCAAAAAATGTATGGAAAGCTTTGTGACTAAGCATGCCTTACATATTATTAATGGATGTTATTGTTAAACATCATAGTGTACCATTCACTTTATGGTTTTATTTCTGAGAGAATTAAAAGTAGTAATGTATGACAGATTTATGTTATTATGTCATGAAATTGAAAACTGATTGAAATCATGGAAGCTTGGTTTATTTGCTCTATCTCTTTCACATTAAAACTTTATATACAGGTGCATCTCAATAAATTAGAATATCACCAAAAAGTTAATTTAGTTTAGTAAAGTATATAGACTGCAAGTTCTGACTTCATCTACTGCATACTTTCTTCAATCAAATGACTGAAATATTACTGAAAGGTTTGCAATGGCAGCCTACATATTGTTTCCAACCAAGTTTCCTTGTTGTTTTGTGTTCTCCCATTTCGGAAATCATTCTAGCTGGTAGGGTAGGCTAAGATATTCAGGATAGCTAACAATGAAGCAAACACCGGCTTATTCCATCTCTGTTCCTTATTTTGACAAAACCTCAGCTCCAAAAGGAACCAAAATGAATTTATATGTGCCCCGTCATTGCTTGAAAAACTGGTCCCACTTTGTACAATGCATGATAATACAATACCGTGAATTGTAGTGATGTGCAATTCTGCTTAAGATTTGGAGAATCTTCATGCAATAACTTGTCTTGTAAAAAAGCAAATTCATGTTTACTGCTTTCAATTGGAGTTGGATAAATGAGACAAAATATATTGTGTGAAGATTCTCATCTCATTTTTATTATAGCTAATTTATTTCCCTTCCCAGCTCTATGACCATACAGAACTTGATAGAAAATCGCCCCCCAAAAAATGTGAGAGATTACAAACTTTTTTTAAATAAATCAATACAATTGCACTGCAGTTACACTTAAAACTAAAACAACGGATTTGTTTTTTATCTTCTGCCTCATTTAAATAGTATTACTTTCTCGTAATAACTTTGAAACAAATAAATACAAATTCATTCATTAATGTGTTGACATTCTGAATGAAATGCAACAGCGAAAATATTTGTTTTAATGATCTCACACTGTGACATACAGGGCCAGATTCTGTTAACCAGTGATAGAAAAAAACAAATGACCTCTAGAGAAGAATCAATGCAGATCATTGTGCTGTGTTCTAAATAGGTGATATTGTATTTCCAGCAAGACTGGTCACATGCTGTGAAACATTACTAATTCAGAAACTCTACAGGCATTTTGAGAGCCGACGGTAATCACTCCTGCATGTTGGCATGGCTGAAAGAAAAATCTGATTAGCACTCATAGATTAAATCCTACTAACACAGTATAGCATACTGTAAGGCTGAACACACTGAAAGAAGCTGTAATAATAAGGATACAAAATCTTTAAAAGTAAAAAAGATAAGGCTGTTCTATGATGTTTAAAGGAGAAGATTCCTAAATGCACATAGAAAGAAAACTGTACTATCAGGAAGATAAAGATAGAATAGTTTATTTCAGATAACTGTGAGTGACAGAATAATTCAGAAGTAGTGTAAAATGCATTCTTTGCAATCTATCAGACACACGGTAATAATTTAAATGTAAGGAATGAAATGTGAAGTATAGATGGCAAAGCTGAAGATGAAAAAACATGATGCATTTAGTTGAGCATAAAACATACTATAGAACTCTATTAAAGCTGGCGTGGGTTGTGTTATTTTTTAACACCGTATTTGTATAGCACCAACATATTTTGCAGCTCTTTACAAAGTCCATAGTCATGTCACTAACTGTATCTCAAAAGGGGCTTACAATCCAATGTCCCTACCATAGTCATATGTCATTGCCTCAAATTTGTGTGTGTGTGTGTGTGTGTGTGTGGTGGGGGGGGTGGGCAATTCACCTAAATGCATGTTTTTTTGGCTTGTGGGCAGAAACCCATGCAAACACGTGGAGAACCTGCAAATTACATTCAAATAGTGCCCTGGCTGAGGGAAAACAAGCATGCATGTAAATATTTTTAGCTAGCTTTTCACATTTACCTGTCTATTCTTAGCTGCCTTGTAGAAAAGAACCCTGAAGATCAAATAGTAGGGCATGGAAAACTTATTTCCTCCCCCAGGTGATTGTGCCCAGGCCCGAGCAGCTAATTACCAGGTCCAAACTCTTGTATGTGTGTTTAGGGGCTGTGATATCACCAATCCAGATAGGCTCCCTTACCATTTGACATTGAGGCTTATTTGTGGATGATACCTGCGGCAGGGAAGAAGCAGAGAAGTGCAAATCTGAATACCCTGCTGAGGGAGTGGGTTGTTGGGAGATACGGTTACTCTGTACAGAGGACAATGTCCCTATAATGTTAAGATTCTTGGATTTTTAAATGATGTATCAACAGCCTTCTACAAATAGTATTTGATCTTTTAGTTTCAGATTATTCCACCTGCATTGTCCATTATCTCCTTTGCCAGCGCCAATATCATTTGGTGGGTGATGACATATACAGAATTTAATTATTCCTGACACCTATCCCATGAGCTGCACATGCCTCTTCTTCAGTAAAATTCCTTACTGCTCCTACGTTTTGGTTTAAGGCTTGGTTGTCACCTATGAGTCCCATGATAGCATTGCACTGTGTGGTGTAGTGTGGTGAGGTTGGACAGCACATTTACTTGAATGGGCTGCCTATTGCACAGAATTGCACAAAAAAGTCCACTGGCTATGTGTGTTGGCGTGTCGTTCAGTATGAATAGCACTGAAAGGCAACAATGCTGGTTACAAGCTGAACCACACAGATGTTATCCCGGCATAAAGTCAAAGTTCTGCTTCTACTGTTGGTACTCTGCACTTCCTGCGATTTGGAGTCTGACCTTATAAACTTAGCTTTTGTTAGGTTTTATTTTATACCTGCAGCGATGTCATTTACAGAACTCATACAAGCACCTGCTGATCTTATTTTTCTTCAGAGAAAAGAATGACTTGGAAAAAAAAAATGATATTACACTGACCTTAACTAGATTGTAAATAGCATATAATAGGAACCATAGGTGTTCTTTGGTAAAGAAACATAAGGACCTTCCATTACATCTTTCTAATGATCAACACTGTTCATACTGTACGGCACACCAGGGATTTTTAGAAAAGTGCACAAAGTTGTACTAAAGACAAACTTTTTTATTAGCATCAGGAAAGGTTAGAACCATTCTCTTCAATTTTTGTACTTTGTGTGCCAGCTGGGAAAGGTTTTCCATACTTTATGTCCAAGTTTAGCACTGGGAAAAAGGGGGAAATAATGAATAAGGGGAAAGCTTGGAGGATGCAAACAGCAATGAGTACTTTGTAGAAAAGCATTCGAACACCAATAAAAGTTTATTAATGCTAGGCATGGCTGTTGGAGAAATTCCCCTCACATCCTGTCCTAGAGATGCTCTGACATACACTAACATACACGGTATTTGCAGAAGTGAAGGGAGATATTTCTAACAGCCGCAAAAACATGACACTCTCTAAACACCTTTCAGAACTGAACAATATAATTTTAGTTGTAGTATACCCAATGTATTTATGTGTTTTTTATGTTTAAGCCATGTAATGTGATATTTTGTATCTCCAGTTAAAATCCAATTAAAAGCTACTCATCCAAGTAGGTTTGAACTGGATTTGCGTATTCAATATAACCTTTCTGTGGTCCAAAATACAAAATAGGATTGGGATATTGCATTCATGATTAGGCAGGTCTAATTCTTCTTACATTTTTTATGCCTCTGTCACATTACATGGCTTATACATAAAAACACCTAAAACAAATTAGGTATACTACAGATAAAATTATATTGCTTAGTTTTGATTAGTGTTAGAAAGTGTTAGAACTTAATTTCATGTTTTTGCTGCTTTAAAGAAGACCTGCTGCTGTGTGTCAGCTATTTGTACAAAGAAACCATAGAACAGGGATGCAAATGACCCCCTACTCATAGCTGTGGTGTCTAAATCTACTAAGGGGTCTTAGCCAGGTTCCAGGACTATTTTCTCTTATAATATGCTTACTCCTAATGTTACTCCTTGTTTATCTACATATAAAAGTTTTGAACGTTGCATAGAGTGGACAGGATCACAAACTTTACAAAAAGAATAGACTTTAGATTTAGGATTCATAGTAGTAATAGTAGTAATTCATAATAGTAATCACTTTTCCAAACACTGAAAATTGTAAAACTTTAGGTATTACAATCTGAACAAACAGAATGTTTAAATTATAATATGTTGTGGAGATGTATTTTATTTTAGCTATGCAGAGGTGGCATAGTTTTCTTAGCATTTTCAAAGGATCCAGTAAGAGCCTAGGATATCATTTTCTATAAAGGGTAGCTTTTATTGGAGCATTTAAAAATATCCAGCAGTAAAAAAATGTCAGAATATTGAACAAGTTTCATGTTGAGGAAAGAGTGGTATGTAACATAAAACCAACTGGATAGTCTGAAAAGGTATACTTTGGCTGAATACCTTTTAATGACTCAAAAAAAGCAAAGTTATACAAATGAGGAAAGCCAAATGCCCACCCATAGTCCATAGTGGTCCGATGAAAGAGAAACAGGAAAAAAGGAATAAGATAAGTATAGCCCTGTTTATGTTCCCCAAGACAAAAGTAGTCCCACTGCTAGGGGGACTTTTTTCCCAAACACGGACTTCAGCTTTCGTATTCGATTCCAAATCTAATAAAATGTATTAAGGCCCCATAAAATGTGTAGACTTACATCAGGAGTTTGCAATCATCAGAGAAATAATATACTTATTTTTACTATAGTTACTGAATTCCTTGGGGGGCTGAAGCAAGTTATAGGAATGGTGCACCCAAATAACAAAAGTGCACATGCCTGATTCCCCTGAGTCTTCTTCCTAGATATCCACCTTAGCAAATACTGCATCGCTGCTACTCTTTTTTTGTTTCATTTAATGAAACATTGCTAACTAGATGCAGCTTAACAGCATCAATCTAGTTACATGGCCCATCCTGTAATGTGCTTTCACCTACATCAGGGTTTATTCCTAGAGAATGTAGAAGAAGGGAATGGAAGACAATGATTCTACCCAGTGATACTAGGCATATGGCCAGCAGGATTTAGTCCATGTCTATTTTCAACGTAACTATACTGGTATGGTAACGAGTCCTTCTGCAAGAACTTGTTACATTTCAGTTTAAAGAGTAACTAGATATGTTATTCAAAACTCCTGCAAAACAAGATCGCTGTGCAAAAAAGGATAAAAAAAACAAACACACAATAAACAAAGCAAAAGCTAATAACAGCCTCATGAAAAGAGTCATGCTGGCAGAAAGTTCCCCAAGCTGACAGTATAAATGCGTGCTTTAAAGGAAGAACGTCTAATTATTTATGGATCTAGTTTCTCACCTGGTGCTTTTCCTTCCATTATTCTAATTATATATTATTTGCATACCTTTTTCATCTGCTTTCCTTCATAGATTGCCTTTAAAAGTATAAGAAAAAAATTAAAAAAACATTCAGTTTAGCAGTCTATGTTTTTTCACGTGAATCACAAAGAAGTCTTTAAAAACACAAATTTGGCACAAAATTGAATGCATTGACTGAATGAAATGCATTTGGAATTCAAGTGGATTTTTTCTGACTCATTAGGAGACTTTGTAAAGCCAAAATTTGTAAACTGTACTTACTTAAAAGACCCAACAACTCAACATGGTTGATACATTATTAGAAAATGTTTGCTACGTTTTTAGCTTGCCAGTTTATCATCTCTGTGTAGAGCACTGAGCCACAGGGAAAAAAAAAGAAAACATATTTGATAATGTATTGAAAAGCAGCATGAATTACCTGAGCTATCACAACACCAGATGCCTAACTCCTTGGAGAGAACAATGGTGCCCATTGGTAATCATTACATTTGGAATTGAATTTCTATCAATTTATATTTCTAAATAATGGAGGCCACTTGACTGTCACATACATATAAAAAAGTTACTGGACATGTCATTCCAAAATCACAAGTGGCAATGACATTAATGAATACTTTTTTCAGTTGTAATAGAGCCAAGGTATAAGTTTTTCCAGGGAAATATTAATAATTGGAAGAAAACAAACATTTGCTCAGAAGGTCCTTTGGTAAAAGTTTGCAAGAATGTAAGGCAATAGTGGCCTAAACGATTATTCTGCATAGACACTATTTTGTTTGTGTATGTTACTACCCCAGATGCTGATTACAAATTACAAATGTATGCATGGTGCCTTTTGTCAAATTAGATATGCTCCTAAGTATTTTGCCTCCTATACTATTCCAGGCTTGCTGATCCTCTTCTTTACCTAAAGAGTGCTCAAAGATGATATACCTACAATACTTGTGCACTGTAAATACACTGACCCTGATTTATGAAAGCTCTCCAAGGCTGGAGAGAATACACTTTCAGAGAAGAACTGGGTGATCCAGCAAACCTGGAATGGATCTGGTCCAGGATTCAAAACATTTGTTAGCAAATAGAAAAGGATTTTTAAAAATCCATTCCATGTTTTCAGGATCACTCAGTTCACTTCTGAAAGTGTATTCACTCCAGCCTTGGAGAGCTTTCATAAATCAGGGTCACTGTTTTGCCACACAGCTCCAGTCTTACCGTACATATAAACAAAGGGTTCACTGGTTGGCGAACATTCAATATATTGCATTAAATGCCCACATGCCACATCCCAAATATAGACCAAATTGATATGTGCAGAGAAACGGGACTTTAACAGCATATATAAAACTCCTAAAACATTTAAGTTAAAATGTTTTAATAGTTTTATATATGCAGTTAATTCCTGTTTCTCTGCACATATCAATTTGGTTTTTAGGATTTACAGAGAAGGCCAAAGACTAGGTTGGATAGGAAATCTCAAAAAGGTAAACAAAATACAATGAACTGTCAGGAAAGGTAGAACATGTTTTGTGACATATTTCCCATCAAGTCTATAAAAAATATCTATTTAAAGCCAAATGCAAAAATAGCCCCATGTGTTAGTGTGCAAACACAGAAATAAAATAGGGATAGCCTACTGACTTTGAAACAACAATTAAACTTTTAAAAAAAGCAAGTGTCAGAAGCAAGCAAATAAACATATTGAAATATTTCCAATAGAGACGCATAGATGACAGCAGATAATTGAGTGAGGATAATATTTGTAGTGATAGACTTGAGCACTAGATGGCAGTAATGTAATCCTAGTTTACAAGATACCTGATGAATGTTTTTTATGGAAGGGGGTCAGTGATCCAACAAATTAAAGTCTATTACAGTAATGTTTATTTTCCCAGTGGGCATCATTGGTTTAGTCCCCTATATGTTGTTTCCTCTATCCCGACAGTCACGAATAGAAAAAAATAATTTTTCCTAGAAAAGCAGATGGCAATAAACCTACTAATTCTGTAAAATTATTACCACCATTACCTCCACTTTGTGATGATCTGTGATTGATCAAATATTATACTAAATGACATGTATAGCCAGCTCAGTGGAAGTAACTCCACAACTAACTGCATAGCTGATACTGTACATTTGTAGAATGTTTTGATACACACAGTAAGGTATTTGCAGTATTTGCACTGGCATCATTGGGAATACCATGATGGCAAACAACAGAAAATCCAGAAACATATTTGCATTGTAAATTGTAACTTTATATGTGCTTCTAGCTCATTGGTCAAGATATCACCATATCATCATGTTCTTATCAACTGCATACCTAATTTGAAAGCTAGCAAAAGACACAATTAATGGTAACAGATCAGAAAATGCCCATTTGTGTGCATGTGAGGGGGGTCTTGTGGGCTTCCTAAAAGTGTTAATGTAGGATAAATGCACACTAAAATGATTTTGGAAAATGGGAACTAGCAGGCACAGGTGGCAGTCCTTTTCTAGTCTGCTCATACAACAGTAGGCTTGATAAGATTGTCCTCTGATCTGACTGGTGTCTGTAAATAGTTTTAGACATTAGATGAGAATTGGTGACACCCTGAATAAAAGGTAAACACATCAAAGTATACCTACATAGATTTAATTATGTACAACAAACACTCAGGTATGTATCTCTAGGGAAAAAACAGGTTCAGTCATTACAACAATAGTATGTACTGCCAACACTGGCTGTAGACATACAGGTAACCTGTTCTACAAGCTTGGTTCAGTCAGAAAAGTGGTTATTGGCAAATTGACAATATTCTTTCATCTGATTAACACTGCGATCTAATGTTCTGTATTTAAATAGGTCCAATTATCCAAACCATAGTGACGTAAATATAAATATCACCTGACTGAATGTATTTGTTTGATCTCAGGATAACTGGGCAGGACTATGACAGGTACCTCAAAGGATACAAAATACAGGTTGATTCACCAAAAAAGGATCAGGTAATATTGTTTTCAGTGCACTGCAATCCGGGAAACTCATGATAATGGTTTCTACAGAAAATAAAATATACTTTTTAGATAACGCCTCAAAAGGGAAAGGAATCTAGGGAATTCATGGCTATTTACCACACCTTCTAGGTAATAGGATTTTAGGTAATAAGCCAAGAGTGGATCTTGGTGAAGTTTTGATAAAATAAAAGAGCCATCTTCTTTAATTACAAAACAATAGTGAAGTTGGTGTGGCTCTCTTGTGCCGTTATGTTATGACTGCTGCAGCTGATACACCACTGGGGTAACACTGGAAAACATATTATATCAACATATATCAACATTTTACCTTGCAGGTAAGGTGAGTATTATTATGGCACAAATTAATTTTGGGTATGGTTGTGGCTTAAATGATGTCTTTTTAATTTGCTTTTTTACTATCAAAAATATAATACATTTTTTCCAAAGATATTTTTCTTAACTCATTTTTAGCATATATTTATGTCGTCATTATTACTGGAAACAATTATAATTTACAGAGAAAATGGTGGAGAATGAATCCATCCTGAGGAAATTTGAACCAGGGGGTCAAATAGTCTGGGTGAGCATTTACATGAGCCACTTCATTCTGTAAGGGGGGTTATCCAAGAGGCAGGATTCAGCAGTACAAACTACAAGTAGATGCAACAGGTACCAGGGTGAAGAGGCAAATTAAGCTGTGGCAGGGTTATTGAATGTATAAGGATCTATGGGAGACCATGAGAGCTACTCAAGTTCATAATGGTGTCTTACATTGCTTCAATTTAGTAATTATCCTGCTGATATGCAACATGTTTTCTAAGTGATTAAACGGGATTTGCCAGGTTAACAGAGTGAAAATGTAAATGGCTAACAACACAGCTCTGAATAATGTGGTTCATCATGCAGCCTAAGCTAACCTGTTCACAAAGAAACATGTTTTATAAGTCAGTTTATTAAGTGAAAGACAGATTTATCTATATAGATGTTGACGCTTACAGATTTGTTTTTCTGTAATAATATGTATCAAGTCTTTAGTTAAAGAATATACCATCCACGGCCCCGTAGGTCAGAACATGGCAAAAAAAAAGGCTTCTGGAAATTGAACCTCTTTTGTCACTGAATCACCCAAGCTAACTCCTGCACTGTGCATATTGTGAAAATGACAGTTGAAACTTGCAGACTACAAAAAGACTATGGGCCTGATTTATTAAAGCTCTCCAAGGCTGGAGAAGATACACTTTCATCAGTGAAGCTTGGTGATCCAGCAAACCTGCAATGGATTTATTCAAAGTCATTTGCCAGCAAATGTTTTCAATCCTTGACCAGATCCATTTCAGGCTTGCTGGATCACCCAGCTTCACTGCTGAAAGTTTGTCTTCTCCAGCCTTGTAGAGCTTTAACAACCTTGGCAGTATTCCCGAGTGTGGCTCGGGGTGATTTTTAAATGCCAAAAGCGGAAACCTTGAGCCACACTCGGGGTAGGAAAAAAAAATATAATTTATGATTTGTGTTTCAAACGTTATCATACCCAGGAGTTATTCCTAAGAATTACAGGCCTAAAATATTAAACAACAAATTTCCATGCAAAACAATGTAGGACTTTTGACATAAAAATACGGACATAATTAGAACGCCAGGGTGGTTTTTAAATCAGGCCCAATGGTTTTCATGGTTCTCTGCTTGGACGCACTGATAACTAGGGATGAGCCAGCGAGTTTTTCAAACTCGATCTTGCTGCAAATTCGGCCATTCTCGTTTACCGAAATTGTAAGCGAGAGCAGCCGGTGTAAGTTCACCGTTCGAGATCGAATTTTAATCACAAAAAAGCTTAAAAAAATTTGCGGGCTGTGTTGATCAATGAATGCGGCTGCATTCATTGATCAGCTCAGTATGTGATCCCTGGCACTAGAGGTTTTGAATGGGGAGACTTGTCCCCAATTAACCTCTAGCGCCCTGGAAATCCACTGCGATGCCCAGGCACTAGAGGTTAATTAACCTCTAGCGCCCTGGAAATCCTCCTGTACTGATTTCCTGGAACTTCCGACAGGTCCTGGAAATCGGTTCCACGAAATTTCCAGCCCCTTTGGAAATTCGAGCTGAACTGAACTGTCCTGCTCTTCACTTATTTATAAATTAAAGTTGTCATTGTAGAATTCCATACTCAGACTAAACTTTAGACTTTCTTAGCAAAGTGACTACACAAGTCAGCGACTCCAAAGATTCTAAGCATCTGAAAAGAAGCCATATATTCAGATAACATAATGTCATTAAGTACACTGCTACACAGCAAGCATAGCAGGGCACAACAAAGTGTAATGCATTTATAAATTTTATATATCACCTCTTTAATACATAACAAAAAAGCTTTTGCCATGTTAATTTCTATATTGTACATTGTTTTGATTTATTTGGTGGTTAAATATTGTGGACATGTGTTGGCAGCCAATAATTTCTGTACCTCGATCTCTTGTAATCTTAAAGTATCTAAATATAAACCGAGGTAACTATTTTTACCTGAGAATATGGGTACCCTGCTTTGACAAACCTAGGGCACATATTGAGGCCACCACTGCTAACATCTTAAACACAAATGAACAGAAATGCCATAAATGAATGTGAATAAATATATCCACAATGTATTGTTTTTAAAACATTTATTTAAAAGAGAAACAACATTTAAATAACAAGGGAGGGTTAATGCATTTTTTCCATTTTTTACAGGTTAAAGTATTTTGTAATTTTTAGGTTCTGATAGATCATTTGCCCACAAATGATCTTTTGACCATGGTTGTTGGCCCCTAGTAGATGGTGCCATGTCTCTTGTCTCCACTGGGACAAGTTTGTTAAACACTTTACAGGAGGGCACAGCACCATTAATTGGTGTGACCCATGTACAAATCAAGATTTTTTTTTTCTAATGGCATTTTTGTGGGCAAAAAAATCAAACAGTATGTCTACCAGGTTGATGGAGTGAGAAAGGTTTAGAAACATTAGGAACGGAATATTAGAACCCCTGTTGGATTTCTATTTGTCTGCATCCTTTTTGCAGATTTATGGTCACATTTTTTGTCTTGTAAAGCTTATGTGAACAGGATGGAAAGAGGAAATTTTTCTTTAACATAGCACCTGATAGCAGTAAAAACCCAGTAGGACTTGTAATCTTTCGCTACCATATCCAAAATAAGTACAGTTTTGCTATATTTAAACTTTAATTATACCGCAGCATCATATCACAACACTATAGCATATTCTTTCATCTTCTTTCCAGAAGGCTGTGAAAAGGGCTTATAGAGAAACTAAAGTGCTGTTTGAAGCTTGTTATGTGACTTACTTTTTTTCTCAAGGAAATACACTGTTGGCTTTTTTTAGTTGAATAACTTGGGAGACATTTGATATAACTAATCCAAATATGGAAGCTATTTGTGTGTACCTAAATCACATTTTATCTTTATTTAAATTTGAGTTTTTGTCAGATATAGACACATTATCAAATTCATTCTTACTTTTAATAAACCGATTCATCAAATGGGTGTATTATATCAATATCTTATATGTCTATGCTAGTCTGGCAGCACAGATACACTGTGTATTGAAACTGCATAGTTTATTCCCGCTCATTTGCTCATGAAGCAAAATGGCCCGACACATTCATTTATATACAGATAAGCCATTAACCTCAATCTCTGCACATGCTTTCTCTTGCTTCTGCTATTTTAAGCTTAATGCTAGAATCTTCCATTATAGAAATTAAATACATTTTCATAATATGCCATTAAATTACTTTTAGTAAAGCACTCATCTATGCCATTAAATTACTTTATTGAGATTTTCAGTCTAGACATTATCAAAACGCACTGTAAGCCATGCTCACACCTCATTTTAGCAGGTCTGCGGCACAATAACTCAGGACATGTGTTTAAGTACAGTTATTGAGTCAGAAAATAAATAATAACCTGACAAAAGAGACAAAGAATTATTTTTTTCACGACCACATATACATTTTATAAAGTTGTCAAACAAAACAATTTGGACGTTATAACCTATAATTATACTTAATGTGAATGTGTGTGGTAAAGCAAATAGGAAAGCAACACTGCTGCTGTCTCCAATCTCAGGTGATCTGTACTGCAAAAAGACAGTCTTGTTGCATTTTCAAGAATACCCCTGTGATTTGCAGGCAGATTGCAAATAAAGCCTTGTGTAGTTTTAGGTTAATTATAGCTTGACTGGGGTACTAGTATTCCCTAGGAGAAAATCACCCATGTAAGAGGCGCATGGGGTTGTGAGAACAATGGGTAGAATACTTGACCAAACTGTTTATTTGTTTAATTTACGAGGCACTTACACAGCAACAGGAAGATATTGTCCATCATCACACTAATCTAACATGTGAAGTGGTATGTCCTTGTCCATCTTTTAGGCAGAATCAAAGCATAGAAAATATTCTAAATTTAAAAGCTAACCAGTGAGTTTGCTGACACAATACTAAAAACCAAAGGAGCACTGTTTAGTTATTTTGGGAGTATTTAGAATGGCTTTGTAATTGAAGAGACACACCTATATATCTTCCAGAAACTTCAATCCTCCCATGCAACACAAATATCTGAGACAATATTTGCCTGAGGTGATGGTATCACTGACAGAACTTAACTCTTTTGAGACTATAGCTACATACACACTTCCAATTATTATCGTCGGAAAACGAACGACGAACGTTCCTGCACGATATATATGAACGATCGTATAGCACCGATACTGCACATAGAGGTAACGACACGATCGTTCATAGATATTGTACACACAATAGATACGATCGTTTAAGCGATAGAGGAACTATGTGCACGACAGGAAAGTGAACGGACGTTCGTTCATCACGCATGCTCTGAACATGGACGATCAACGAACGATGCTCAACGATCGTCGTCCAATCCGATCCGCTGGTCCGGTCGTTCGTTTCCAGCGACTTTCCTCGTTCGTCGGCGTCGTTGGTTACTTTTTTACGAACGATTTTTTGCCCAATCGATCGTTCGTCGTTCGATTGGAACGATAAAAATTGGAAGTGTGTACGCACCTTATGGGTCTGATTTTAAAAGCTCTCTAAGGCTGGAGAGGATACATTTCATCAATGAACCTGGGAGATCCAGCAAACCTGGAATGGTTCTGGTCTGTGATACAAAACATTTGCAAACAAATAGCAAATTACTTCCATTCCACATTTGCTAGATCACTCAGGTTCATTTATGATCTTCACCTTTGAAAGCTTTCATAAATCAGGTCCACTATGACAATTATGAAATCTCACATGTGATGTGGTGTCAATGATTTTATGAATATTTTACAACAAGTGAACTTTGTAAAGGTCAAAAACATCATTACACAATTTAAAGGTTACTTTATGGTGTATGTAAACCTCATTTCTATTTTTAGTATTTCTGACATCATGTCTTACTCATTCTTTCATTATCATAAATTTATTGTGAAGTTTCTTTTATGAGGATCCTGCTAGTAAGGACTTAACCTGTTGAATGGAAGCTGACAACACTGAACAATTGCAGCAGCAGTAATGAAGTTGCTTGGAAAACTACAACAAAATTACGAGATCAAGCCAAGTGAATGTGACTAACCAATACTAGATAAAAAGCAACATGGTTTCTTGCATTAATTTTCAGCAGTAATAAGTACATCTAAAGGCAATGGCAAATTTTGAATCCAGTTTCTATGTGATGAAAGAATCTGATAAATAACACTTTTACCTTCTCTGAGTCAGTATGCCCCATTTGTGTCTCACATACTCCCAATCTCTGACACTACAGTTTACAATGGGAGGGTTTTGGCAGCATAGTCAGTTCAGCCAAACCAGACAGCAACTCAGCAGCTCTCAGACAAGCCAACGGCTGGTAAGTCAGCAGTGACAGTGTTGAAAATCACATCCGTTGTAAATTCAAGTAGTCAAAGCATACATGAGGGACAACACTTGGCATTTATGAACAGCACAGGAGTGTTCTCATCCTCCAATCACAGAGGGCTGTACTTTACCGATGATATAAACAGGTATTTTTGGGGCTTTGCAAAGAAACTATTGGAAAACAGTAAAAATGCAAATGCACCTACAAGTACTTCAGTACTATATTTTTTCTATGCACCCCACTGTTGTACTTTAATTGGGCCTTTAAAAGAAAAGACGTAAGACTGCGAGGATGCATTAATTCAGTCAGACAGATCTGACAAAAGTGAATGATCCTCTGACCCCCAGGTTATTATAGGATTTAGAAGACACATAAGGGACAAGAGATGGAACCATGGAGTGAGAAAAGCCACTGTGGCTGAATTGGTTAAAAATATGTAAAAGAAGAAGGTATAGTTAATTACACCCCATCATGGCACTTATCAAATACAAATCAAGTAAATCTATCTAAACTGTCACTAATAATTACAGGTAGAGAGACAAGTGTTTTGTCATAGTTTAATGAATACCTGTAAAAGCAACAGCATTTTTAGTTTAATGTTAACTAATCAAGACATAAATGCAGATTGCATTACTAGTAATAAACATCACATGACACAATTCTTCAGTCTTCTTTTCACCAGGCTAAAGATGTGTTTGCTTACACAATTTACATAATTTACAATAACTAAACAATAACTTCCACAATGCTTTTTCTTCAAATTTATGTTCCAGCCACTTTTTTTATGGATGTATCATCATAAGGTATTAACATAACATTAATTAATAATAACATATATAGGTATAGGTGTAAAGAAACACACAACTTACTCAATATGATAGTACTTGACTAATTGGCACCATCACATAAGGAATCCATAGCAAGATGTAGACAACACTTCCAGTGAGTCATAAACAAAGTTAATCTTTACTTCCAGGATTGGAAGGAATAATGGGGAGAAAAAAAGAAGTGCAGCTGAGAGGGCATACCATACTAAACCTACTGATTTGCCTCATACAGGTAAAGGGCAGGTTAATTTTAAGCTAAGATCTTTGGATGGAGATATCCTCTTTTGGTAAGTAATCACCTGAAAGTCTATTAGAAGATTCCCTCTACAATATGCACTCTTAAGAACTTGACTCCCTGTCCATGATACATGTATTGTAGTGTATGGTCTCTAAAACATGTACAATGGACAGAAATTGAAACCCCAAACTGAAATGCTAACAGATTAGTTTGTGCCTTCAATCAGATAATCCCTTTTCTCATCTCCTCTTCCTGTCTGTGGCCATAATACATCTACATTGTCTAAATACAGTAAAGTACTGGCTAAACTGCTTTGCTATCCTGTAAGCAGCTTTTATTTTCCTCCATTAAAAGGTGATGGAAGGAGTTATGGTAAAGTTACCTAGAATGGGATTAGCCATAAAAATGTGTTTAATAGGCTCAGCTAATAACAGCCTGCAACAAAATTGTCTAATGTTCTAATGCTTGTTGCATTGTTAGATAATTGTAAAATAAGTGTCCAATGACAGCCAAAGATGAACAATAAATCTCAGTTAAAAAAATGATCATCCTGGAGGATTTGTTTGTGAGATGATAGATTGCTATCTAGCATATGTACAGTCTGTGAACAATCGTAGAACATAAGAATTGCCATTCATGTACACCACAACAGTACATAAAATGAGTGTTCTCCTCCAGCACTGTCATCTCTTGCTGCTTCCATGTCTTCTGTACTTGTGCATATGGTGTCTTTCTTTCTGATGTCACCTCTGCCTCTGTGTAGTGCCATGCTAGTATCTGTCATCCTATCCTATCTGGCCAGTAGTCTGCCATGACCTAGGAATTAACATATTCTTACTGTATGTCATTGTACACTATACAGTTGTTTGTGGAGAATGGTTGTGTATTGGTAACTTCATTGCATATGATTTTATCTTATGCCTGTGCATTAGCCTAATCCTTTGAAACCAACATGCTTTTTAATAGTTATGACTAGGCTCAGTGAAATTATATTGAACTGACAAAATATGCGTCTGGTTCAGAATCTGCACTGCTGATTGTGACTGCTGCACCTCTATCTACACACATTTTGACTTCAACTTACTAAATAACTTACTTACTTACAACTAAACTCTTACACTCCATTCTTCTATCATTTTTAAATGTTTTACCTGAAATCAGCCTGCTGCTTTAATCATCTATACTTTTACAAGAAGACTGATCAATTGCAGTAGACATGTAATCAGCATCGAATACCTTTACCACAGTAACAGGAAGATCACTCATAGCTACTGTTTTACAATGCCAATTTTTACAAACCTCTTCAGTTTTGTCCTTGAAAACAAAATTAAAATATAAACAAAACAATTTTATTTATCCAGTTTTCCTCAAACTGTTTAAATGTTGCAGCATGTTTTTAGTTGTCTACCAGCATTTGCATGCTTGAAATGTAATATTTGCATTAAGAATGGAACTAAAGAATATTCTTGAGCTGCACATGCCAGCTCATTGTACATTCTTAGCATGCCATGATAAATCTGTGTGCATCTGCATTGGTTTGTTATTAGAAGGACAGCCAACATTGCAATCAACAAGGTGGAAGAAGATGCAGAACCCAGAAAAAAGCAAGATTAACAAAGACTCATTGAAGCATGAAATGTACTTCTTCGGATGTACAATATCTACAGTCAAATGCTAGAAATGTGACAAGCATGTATCCGCAATTTACTCTGGTTCCTTAACTTCAGTCAATAAAATCAGCCTTAATATGAGATAGGGAAAGCACCAAGTAAATCTTCATTTAGGTTGGAATGGAATTAATGAATTTTTCACTGCCGTTAATATCTTTGTCACAGCTATATTTGAGAGTCCAAATCTAACACCTGAAAGCCCCTTCTGTTTCTTATCATTGCAGCCAGATTATAATAGTACACTGTTCAGGTCCACTAATGACAACAAGGCTGCAATTGTTAGAGCTGACCAGGAATTCTCCAAACAAGAAAAGCAAACACTTATGTTTGCTCAACACTATCATTACATGTATTAAACACACACCGTTGTCATAATACAATATTTTTACAAGAGTGGTCCTTTAATACTTTTGAAACTGAAGCGCTCATTGTCTGTGGGTGGAAGCCCAAGAGCTGCATTAAACAGCAGCGTGATCAGGTGACAGTCTTTTATACGAGCCATATAAAGAGCCAGTAGCAAAGTTGAAAACTATTTTTTAATTGAAAAAGAAACTGAATAATGCATGCTAAGTGAATATTGGGGGTACAGCGCTGCATAATATGTTGGCGCTATATAAATCCTGTTTATTATTAATATTATAAAATTTAAAAAATGTTATTATAAAAATTATAAAATTTTGTGTGCAGTTTCTTTATATGACATAAATGCCAAAATACATGACATATTGCAGAAGACATAGGCAAATTATGTTATCAGTCACACTGATAACATTTCAGAGATTTTTTCTGTTCTGTATTTGGATATTATTGATGTGTACTGCTTTGTGTATGCTAAGAGCACCCAAACATCTTCTCCCTAGATTAATTTTTACATAACTTGCCCTATTTTCCTTTTATGTATTTCCTATTGTCCAATCATTTACATTTTCCCATACTTTAGAACACTTATGTTTCAACAAAGGTTTATTTATATTTTTTTACTATTTGACTGTTATTTTCAGCTGTCATCAGATTCAGATTACATAAATGTATTTTTTATCCTGGTGTGTTACCTCTGTGAATGAAACCTGAAAAGTGTGTGTGTTTATTTCTCTCAACAGAGTAAAGCTGCGTACACACTTCCAATTTTTGTCGTTGGAAAGGATCTTTCACGATCCTTTCCAACGACAAGGGAGTGCACGATGCATGAACGGTGCTGTACATACAGCACGGTTCATGCTCTATGGAGAGGGGAGGGGGAGAGCGACGGAGCGGCACCCTGCTGCGCGCTCTCCCCTTCCCTTTCATTAGGATCGGCTGTCGTCCATCGTCCGTGGATCCGGCAGGTCGGTCGTCCGGACGATGGACGACACCGACTGTACACACGGCAGATTTTCGCCCGATAATTGGCCGATGCCGATTATCGGGCGATAAAAATCTGATGTGTGTACGTAGCTTAAGGCCGGGCTCTGTGCAGGTATTCCCTGTTCTGGGGCCTGGAAGAAGGTTGTGAGGTCCTCATCAAGGGCTGATGCTTTCTCAGGTATCGGTCCCCAAATCTGTGCCACACACTTCACTTACAGTTGAGTACCTGTTTAACTTCCTAGTTGCATCATCTCATCCCTTGCCTGCCCCTAAAACCTGAGTGTGGTCTCTCAAAGGATGGCATCTGAAAAGGGAAAGACTAATGTAAGACTAAAGAACTAGGGAACAACCAAGAACTTACTGAGGTTAGAGAGGGACAGGGCAGGTGGGTGGAAGGCCAAAATGGCTTTACAGAGTCAGATCATGCAAAGGAATAGAACCAAATGTCATACACAGGCCAGTCACTCAGCCAGGCAATATATCAGGGATAGAAAAATGTGAGCCAGTCCAGGGATGGAGCCAAAGGTCATATACAGGACTCACCCAGCCAGGTGAAGTATCGAAAGGAGAGCTTGAGGTCAAGGAGTGAGGCAAAATGAAGAAGATCAACGCAGAAGTTTTAGAAAAGCAAAGGTATCTGCAAAATAAAAGGTAGAGAACAATGTTCCATACAAATATACCTAATATTTCCTACCTCCCCCACCAGCCTAAAATAATCCACCCTCTCTGCATCTTCATCCTCCAGGGACCCAACCGTAGAAGTTAAGGGGTTGACGGGTAGCTGCAGCCATATGGCCATATGGTTGCTGTGTGTAAAAGCACATTTATTCAAAGATTACAATTTTTCAATAGCTTTCAATTACAAAATTAAAATGACCACAAAATTATACATTTTTAATATTAGAAGAATAAATTGTGTGCAAACTCTTTAAACATGACCATGAACTATATATGATGGATCAACTCATGGGATCTATTTTGAATATTCCAGGTTCATGTGTTTCAATAGCAGTAATTGATTCTCCCCCAGAGAATGTTTCAGTGAAAGTCAGATTTACTGCTTTATAAATAAACCCTATTAGAATCAAACAGAAATGGGAGAAAAAAACACCAAACTGCATGTGAGTGACGTGCTCGAATTTGGAAAGCAGAACTTATTTTTTTAGAGATCTCTATAATTATGGCTGCATTGTTTACTTTTTGCAATAATAGGCCCTAATATATTGGAATTTTGCACACACCATGGCTGTTTAGGACACAAAACTGGACAGTATACTAGGTGGGTAAACTGCTGAGTGAAGATGAGCTTGCAAAGTGTTGGAAATGAGGAAGTATTACCCATTTACTAATTAGATTTATAGTGATAAAACAACACACAGAAAGACAATGTTATCTGGGGGCCTCTAATAGAGACCTTTAATGAAATAGATTTAAGGTTTACGTGCATACATTAGCATGTGCCACAACATATGGTAACACAACCTCAGGTATGGGTGGTCCCCTAGAGCCATATCACAATAACGTAGGGCAGTTTTTTTCCGCTTTTTTGTGGCTAGAAATAAAATTAATTTTATTTAATGAAAGCTCTGTATTTCAGTAATTCCAGCAATTTGTTTCCTTTTGTAACATTTGGAGCTTGTTAAAGGATTACCAACCAGTAGCTGCTTATGTTATCCAATGCACCTGCAGATAACCATGGCACACCAGCAATTTGCAGCTACTTCATAGCCAGCTGGAACAACTAACCCACTCAGCTACAGATCACCACAGAGAAAAATCAGAGATATTTGTTCTGCTACAAAGTTGCTGCTGTGACATGGCACTTACTTTTCAGCTTTTCAGTTCACAGTCTAGGATACAGTCTTGAAGTGCAAGCAAACTAAGTGTAGTCTTTCAAAGCAAAGAATTGCACCAAAATGTATAAACAGTAAAGCCCAGTCTCACATACAACACATTTGTGAATATGTTATATGGTTTCTATAAAGGAGGTGTCTAAAGAACTCAGGAAAAAGGGGTTGATGCCCATAAAGCTGGAATAGGTTACAAACCATCTCTAAATAGTTTTGACTTCACCAATTAACATTCCAACAAATGGAGGAAATGTAAGACCCTTGTGACTCTACCCAGAAATGGGTAACCATCAAAGATACCTCCAACTTCAAGGAGTTCAGAATTCTTGGAGGCTACAAGGGATCTGAGGTCTAAGCAACTGACGGCCAGGCTCACATGGTTGACTGTTCATGAGCTCACCGTCAGGAGAACACTAAACGACAATGGTGTAAATGGAAGGGAAAGCCACTGCTCTCTCCAACAATATTGCCAACTCTCTACGGTTTGCTAAAGATCATGTGGACAACCCAGGAGGAGCTGTACAAAGAAAAAACACTCAATTCCAGCATAAGAAACTCATCCAAACTGTGAAATGGTAGTGGGGGTGTTCTGGTTTGGGGCTTGTTTTGCTGCACCTAGGTCGGGAAAGTTTGCCATCATTAATGGACGAATTAATTCTGAACTATACCAGAAAATTTTAATGGTAAATGTAGACATCTGTCTGTAAACTTAGTATCAAGAGACATCCTGAATAGTTACCCCCCCCCTCCTATTGCCCCCACTTCAGTGTCCTCTCTCCCTCCTGTGTCACTTTCTGTTTCTGTCTGTCATCTGAAACCCCTAATTCATGTACAGCGCTGCATAATATGTCGGCGCTAAATAAATCCTGTTTAAAAATAATATTGGTTAAAGAACAATAAGTGAATGTCCTGGAAAGGCCAAATCAAAGTCCTGACCTTAATCCAATTAGAATTGTCATGGAAAGTCCAAAAGCAAGCAGTTTATGTGAGGAAACCCACCTTCTTCCAAAAGCCAAACCTGTTCTGTATGGAGGAATGGGCTAAAATTCCTTAAGTTAAAGTGCAGGACTTACAACAGTTACAGATAAGTTATTGCTGCAAAAGAAGGTCACACCAAATACTGAGAGGACGATTCACTTATTTTTGCCACACGCAAATATGTTATTGCATAATTTTTTTAAAATAAATCAATGAACAAATAAAAATATTTTGTTTAGTTCTGTTTTCCTTTTTTTTGAAAATCAGATAAAATATAGAAATTTAGTGTTTAAGGTTTACAAACTTTCAAGCACCACTGTGACTGCTAATCCAAACAGGTAGTTGAAGAAGAGAAGTGTATACAAACATGTTTGTGTCCACAGCAAAAGGCAACATCACAGAAACAACAAATGCGGCTTACATGACACCAACTGGCCAAGCGGTACAGGGGCCCTAATGACGTGTAACAGATGTCCTGTCACCTGGGCCAAATGTGTCACAGGCACCTTGTCATGTCACACAGCTGGCAACAACACAAGCTGCTCATTCAGGCCGAGTGACCATTATAGGATTTGTTCCAGGTCACCCACCTCTATCCAGCCAATGTAACAGAGTGCTGCCTGTGTAAGAGAACAAACATTGGAAGAATCGTTGTATAAACAATATAAATAAGATGGGGGACACTTGTGAGAGCAGACATCCAGTGAGAGAAGGGTATGAATTAACAAAAATTCAATACAAGTGGTACATAAAATAAAACGTTAGCTGTAGCCATACTTATTTATTATTTTAGGTGTATGGAGAGTCTAACAATGAACTTTACTTCTTACATTTCATCTGTTAAAGCCGAAGTAAACCCAAAACAATCACACTTACCATCAATCCCGCAGATCAGTCTGTCGGGAGGTTTCTTCTATCGGGTCCCGCTTTGTCCCAGTATCTGTCTTCGGACCAGCGCAGAGGGAGCGCCGGGCGCCAACATCTTCTCCTCCCTTCTTCCATGTTCTTCTTCCTACTTCACCCAATCTCACACTGCTCAGGCGCGAGATTGGGTGACAGGGATTGGGAAAAATTTGCTGATCTCATTGTGCATGTGGGAGATCGGCAAATTTTTTTCTATTGATAAAAGGGCTCCTTCTGCGTATGCCAGAGATGCTTGCAGCCAAAAGCCTCCTGGGATGTGTGATGTATGTATTTCAGGAGGCTCTGTACTCCCATTAGGCTGGCCAGGGGTCAGCAAACTCCTGCCTTTAGGCCGGATACGGCCTAGCCGGTAGTTGGTTTCGGCCTAAAGCCCCCTGGTCAATCCGGCCTAATGCTGGCCGGCAACCCGCGGATCAGCCAGGGGCCTTTAGGAACTACCGGAGCCGTCGGAGCTCCAGTGCCGTCCCCTTTCAGTTGCTCCCCTGGGGAAAGCTCACTGAAGGTAAATCCCTCTCCTCCTCAATGCATATGGAGGAGAGGGATTTCACTTCAGGGGGCATTCCCTGGAGGTGGGCGGAGCCATCAGGGCAGTTCTGGCCTAGTGTGCTCCCGCCCACCACATAAATGGCCTAGTGGCCATAAAAACTGTTTTAAAAATAAAGCTTTGCCGACCCCTGGGCTAGGCGATCAAGAATTTTTTTTTTTTTTAAAGTGTTACACTTGAAACACAAATTTTTTACTTTAAATAAAAGGGTTGTCTACACTTTTATGTAAGTAAAATTTCTGGGTTTAGGTACGCTTTAAATATATATTGTGTTTCATTATATCTGTTCAACCAGTGCAAACAATACCAGCCAGAAATCCTGTGAGTTTGGCTGATTCTATGCACTCTTACAGAGTATTCTGAAGCAGTTTTATCAGCCCCGCTGCGGACTACAGAACTTCTCCCCCTTTTTACTTCATAAAATCATATTTGTGTCACCTCTCCCTACAGACATCTTAAGCAGGAATATTAAGAAAATGTATTCCAACCTTACAGAAGATATGTTTGTATACTGCTTGGTTATTATTATTTATAATGATGAGCTAGGCAAATCATTATGTGTTCTGTTTAATCTATTAAAATGACACATGATAGAATTATAATAAAATAATATTTTAAAGTAAGCATCATGTCCGACATGAATTTGTATCATATATTCTAGGTTATTTTGGCTAATAATGAAAGATCTTGTTATTCTTCAAAGGAAGGGCAGATTATCTCTGTAATACAAACAGCAGAATACTTACCTCTGCAGCATCTTCTGCCTTCCAGGTGTGTCACATAGTGTGTCCCCTGCTGCAATGCAGTGGTTCCTCCCATGTCTACAGGACACACCTCCAGCAGAAGGAACCATTGCCCATAGTGGGGGGAGATGCCAATCCCCATGCCAGTGCAGATTTTACTCACCACCTGCTGCTAAGTACTCTGTCTGTGCCAGCTTCCTGACAGTGACAATGCCTGTGCAATGTGTGTGGGCACAAGGCATTCTAATCCCAACCATGACAGCAGGTGACTGGATGACACCACAGGGCCACAAGCGGGGTATAGCGCACAGTCTATACTAGTAAAGTATAGGGTCCTGCACGGAATATCACCAGGTGTTATCAGAGTAAAAACTGCAGATTTACAAAGTAAACAATACATTGTGTGTACATTTATTCCCCAGTATTATATATTTATATAAAGCTGGGCTCTGTAGGTGACCCAGTCTGTCCAGTGTCATGGTTACTGCCCTATGCTCAGTGTAAGGTGTCATACACTGCGCGCCTCGTCTATCACTGCACATCACGTGACGTCCTCCCCGCCAGACACACAGGTCCCCAGTCCACAGGGGGCGGAGCTACACGTCATATAGCGTGCAGGGTGAGGCGGTGACATTGGGGAGATAATACAGAGAAGGGGCGGGGCCAGGATTATCCAAGAGCTCGGCATCCTCTGCATCCCTGTAGACGAGGCAGGCTCATGTGATCAGCTAATACATTGCACTGCCCATGGTTGCCTCTGTCATCTGACAACATTGCTGATCAGAACACGTGCTGCTTATAAACATCATCTCTGCTTTATTATAAAGACGAAGCTGGTTGAAACAAACAAACAACGCTGAAAAGCTGCTATTCCGTGTAACACTTTGTTGAGGCACCTCTTGTAATAAAGCTCAGTCACTGCTGTTTCCTCTCCTTGTGTCTTCCCCTATACATCTCAGTAGGGATCAGATGTGATGGGAAAAAATCAAACATTATTTTCTAGTTACCAGATGATGACAATTGTTTGTAATACACAATGCTTCCAACTAAACATTACCTGCCCATACAACCTGGCAGCATTGCACCAGGGAACACGTCAGTGTGATGGAACTATGCTAATTACAGCTGATTTTTAGGCAGTGGGTCAGATTAGATTCGTTGGGATGGGGCTCAATTTTATTTTTGTACCTTTGAATTGCAGTTTGTATCTCATATATAAATAATAAAATGATGATAACACTAATCGGGCATCAAAGAAGATCACGCAATGCGCATGTGTAGCAGTGATCAGGGAGGTGGGGCCCGGGCCGCATGGCTGTGTGTATGCAGGGAATGCCTGTTTATGTGTCATCCCGGTCCATGTGTACATGTCCACACAGGGGAGGGCCGGGAGATTAGGGGGAGGGCTGTATGACGAATTAGGAGCCCGCACAGGACGGGTGCGTTGTATTAATCCCGGGATCTCCCATGTTACTTCCTGGAATCACACTGCCCTTGTCACCCGGGATCCCGCACGAGGGGTCACTGTAACCCTTCCATTGTGACCCGGACAGTGGGCGTTGTGGTCGGGGGAGGAGGTGTACGAAGTTGCCGTGATTACACCTTGATGGTGACACGCACGGAGGTGGATAGAGGAAGTGCCGGGGGTGATCGGTGGGCTGCTCGGGCTGACCTCGGGGATGTTCCATTGCATCCCCCTGTGGCGGTGTAACCGTCATGTGGAGTCCCTGGATAAGCGGCACTGCTCGCTGCTGGCCGTCCCGGAGGAGGTGTACCGGTACAGCCGGAGCCTGGAGGAGCTGCTACTGGATGCCAACCAACTGCGGGAGCTGCCCAAGGTGGGAGCTGCCAGCGGGCACACCTACCTATGTATCTACCTATGTATCTATCTACCTACCTATATATATATGTCTATATACCTACCTATGTATCTA
>NC_092861.1:63540918-63541614 GCF_032062135.1 Pyxicephalus adspersus
TATCTACCTATGTATCTATCTACCTATGTATCTATCTACCTACCTACCTATGTATCTACCTACCTACCTACCTACCTATGTATCTATCCACCTATATATCTATGTATCTACCTACCTACCTATATATCAGTCTATATACCTACCTATGTATCTACCTACCTACCTATATATCTGTCTATATAGCTACCTATGTACCTACCTATGTATCTACCTACCTACCTATGTCTACATGCTGTGTGTATTGTAATGGTCAGCTGTCATCATTATTATTGTGGGACAGAGTAGGAAAAGTTTACACAACTCTCCTCCTATTTGTTGCTGTCTGTCACCTGCTGGGAACATTTCCCTTCACTTCCTGTCATGGTGACACAACAGGAAATCCCCAAACTTTTGTGACTAAACTTTACCTCCTGTTCTGGTGACAATGCTAACATGTGAGACTTCCACCCCCATTCTATCTCCCTGATATAACAGTGACCTGAGATAAACATTTAATTCATTTGCTCCTACTTTTATTGGAAGAAATCATCCCTGGGGCCTGAATGAGCAGGAAGCTTCTGATACCAGTATGCCACCCTGGCACCATTGTATGATAATAATCCTCATTCCATACTCGTATAATGTAAGACGTGGTTATTTAGGTTGTGATACCAGTATGCCACCCTGGCACCATTGTGTGATAATATTCCTCATTCC
>NC_092861.1:63542027-63550355 GCF_032062135.1 Pyxicephalus adspersus
ATTGTGTGATAATATTCCTCATTCCATACTCGTATATTACAAGACGTGGTTATTTAGGTTGTGATACCAGTATGCCACCCTGGCACCATTGTGTGTGACTGAGCAGTGACGAGGCTGGATGACCGGCTGCTGTACAGGAGGAGAATTCCTGTGTTGTTTCTTCAGGTTTCAGGAAGTTGTGTCCCCGGGCAGGTAGAAGTCCGGCCTCCATGGCACATTCCTGTGTTCACTATCATCACACAACACAGCGGGGGATCACAGCTTTATTACTGCCCCATCTGCTCCTCTGTGTGTGAGGTGCACTTGTGTGAAGTCATTGTGTTGTAAATGCTGCTTATACATCTGGTACATAATCAGAGCAGATCCATAGTGTACATGTATGTTTATATTGTAGTCACTTGGCCTAAATACCACAGAACAACATATTCTTGTGGGGGTGATTGTCATAAAATGCCATATCCTATTGTTACACGCACAATTTCCTTGTATTCCTAGCACTCTCAGACACTTCCAGTCCTTTTATGTATGGAAATCAGAGGTCACATAATTTTGGAAAATCTGTGCAGTTCAGTGGTGGTTGGTAAGCGGTGAATTACTGAGATGTATTGCACGTCTGATCCTCACAAGTTATTATTATTTAGCAGCTTTGTCCTATAGAGGAGCTGCACATTGCTGATTCTTCCCCGGGTGAGGTGTGGCTGGTGATAGAATTGCCAGTGTGATATCAGTCCAGGATGTTATGATATCAGAAAAGTTATATTGTTACCAATTTTACATTCCAGTTGTCAGTAAACCTGTTTGTCTTTGTTATATCTTTGTATGGCTGGCCCAAAGCAAAGTTCACTTGATACTAGTTCTACCTTGGTCTTCTAAACACTTTACAAACTCTGTGTGGGATGATTATAAGAAGCTGCTCCTACTTTTCGGGGATCTTCTTGCTGGGCTCATGAATGAACTTGTCCTAGGCAGTCATGCAATCTAATACCTACAGCTGGTATGTGTGTTATCCAGCCGTTTCTTCAGGTTCTTCAATCTTTTTGTGCTTTTTCTAGGAATCTGAAAAAAAGGTTTTGGGCACATACTCCTTTTAAAAAAGCCTGTATTTAGTTGTATTTATGTTGCAATATCAGCAATGCTTTCTGTTGACACTCTGACCCTCCTACACAGCCTTCTGCATAGAGGTGAATTGGGGTCATTGTACACACTCCAACCAATGGTATAGGCATCATAGAAAGCCAGGCTGTGTCTCTGAAGAAGTAACACTCCTGTGCATTGATTTTCTTTTTTAGGAAATCGGCACAGTCATTACAAAATATTACCCCAACATTTATTGAAATTACACTTGGTTTAAGTAGATGTACAATCCCTAGGATCGTCCTCAATTTTCAAACAATTCTAAAAGTCTACTTTTCTTTCCTCCAATCCTTTATTCATGGCAACAGTACTGTATGTATCTCTATATCTTGTTTCTGTAAATGCTGCACCATGGCTTATTTGATTATCCATGTAAAAACACACAAGTCAGAATCTACAATGTGAATTGCTAACATGTAGGTGAAGCAGGAGTTTTTTTTCCTAACAAAGCATGAGTTTGATGAAAGAACCGAGCCATGTGTATAAAAGGAAAATGAAATCATCCTTACTGGTAAAGACTTGTCAACACAGTCCAAGAGCAGTGACAGGGCAAAATGTCTTGTTTTGTTATATTCTAATTCACACTAACATGGTGTAAAGAAATGAGGTAGACAGCTTTCTATTGTACTGCAATAGTGCACATCGACTAAATGGAAAGTAATGAGTCTTAAAAAAACAAAACACTTATAAAATGTACCAGAGTGCATGCAAAAAACACATTACTGTTCACATTGTAAACAGAAATGTGCTGGCATTCGCACGTAATCTATGCTGCTTGCAATGGTGAAACTATCAGTTATTGCAGAAAATGAGCCAATCTTACCTATCCCGGCAATGTAGAGGTGTGCTCAGGACAAGTTCATAGCTTTGTTCTCAACTGTTGCACTTTACAAAGTTTTGCAAAATCAGTAGCAGATTTTACCATGTAAGTTGGTTAAGGTTGGGCTATAGTTCTGCTTTGAAAATTCCTGAACAGGCAGGATTTTTATTGCCGAAGGGACAGATGGTGCCCCTGATACCCAAGCAATGACTGAATGACTTCAGTGCCTCTCTTCTGAACTTTGAGAGGGAATTGCTTCACAGTGTCTACAGGTCAGTGGAGGTTTATTTTAAAGCGTAATAAAACTGTACCATAAAAGACAGAAGACCAAGGGTTAGTCATCTGTATTGCCTTTGGTCTCCCCCCGCAGGATTGGTATTGCTGACCTACCATGGCTTGAGGTGGCCACTTTGGTTAAGGCAGGGTTTTGCTTCATGTCAGTCATCAGCAATGGGAACACTTAGCCACATGGTAGTGACATCGCCAAATCTTGTAATATTAACAACAGAAGAACAGCCTTAAAATTTATTTCACAGATATACAGCTATGAGGCATATAGTGTGGTGTCTAGGCACTCTCACATTATTATTATTATTAATAGTAATAATAATAATAATCAGGATTTATATAGCGCCAACATATTACAAACCGCTGTACATCACATACATACCTCCCAACTTCTGAGGTGGAAAATAAGGGATGTGCTGAAAAAAAAAGCTAAAAAACATGCACGGAACAAAGTTTTCCAGAGCACAAAAAATAAGTCTTATACATACATACATACACACACACACACACACACATATATATATGCTGCATACCTTGTAGCCACAAAATACTGCTAAATCCCATAGCACAAGCCAGTGTTTCATAGATGCATAAAATCCTAAGGGATTAAAAAACTCATCGTCCCAGACTAAAAACAATACATTTTATACAGTTGAAAACTATTTAGTAACCAGCATCTGATGAGACCAAATCACTTTTCCTTGTCTTTTAGCCAGGTACACCACCCAGCGCTTTCAGTAAGCACCCGGCTGTTTTTGGGTGGTTATTGAAAAGTTGAATCTCAATACAGGAACCGCCACCCACCAATACCGTGTTTCCCCGAAAATAAGACACGGTCTTATATTTTTTTGGGCTTCCAAAAACACACTAGGTCTTATTTTCAGGGTAGGTCTTATATACTTTTTTTAATGAAAAAAAACACTTACCATATTCATGTATGAATATGGCCATAAAAAAAGGCACATTTTGAAGTGGTTAACGTATTAAGGTGCTTTAACACTGATCCACAGATGCAGCACAGTGCACCAGAAAAGATACGGTAACCCACAGGTGCACTGTACAGCATCTGTGGATCTGTGTAAAATCAGCACTCAGTGGATGTGGCCGGGGCAATGATTGCTCACATTTTTATTTTTTTTATTTTTCTGTGCATTTGAGAGTTTTATATGGTGACCCAATTGTAAATTAAACTCTTCATTGATTCATTGCTACCGGTATTGGTTACTGAATTCAGCATTTCTCTTCTTGCACTGTTACTGTATTAAATCAGCCAGCTTGTCCTTACAAACCTAAAATCAGCACAAAATGTGGCTGGGGCAATGATTGCTCACATTTTTTTTTATTTTTTTTATTTTTATACCGTAATTGTGCTGGTTAAAATAAAAAAAAAAACTTACCTTATCAGAAGACGCGAGCCGAGTTCCTGGCTTCTGACAGGCGAAGTGCATGTAATATCACTCCGCCTGTGACAGGAGCCGGAACTACAAGGCAAGCATCGGCTTGTGCGGCTCCGGAGTGTGCACGCCCGCTGTCTCCCGCTCGGTGAGTATTTTTTTTTCTTTTTTCTACTAGGTCTTATTTTCGGGGTAGGTCTTATATTAGGGCAGGTTGGGGGAAAAGTGCTAGGTCTTATTTTCGGGGTAGGTCTTATATTCGGGGAAACACGGTAGTTAATGGGGAGAACACTGCATATGTAATATACATCTGTCAGCACTAGGTAATGTACAGCTGGATGTATAGAGTTCAGCGGGCATCATTATGTATCACCTTGCCCTTTTTATTGCTAATCAGCAGGAGAAAAAGAAAAATCCCCATACCAGTGGTTAGTGATAGAAGAAATTGTATTACTATAGGGAGAAGTAAGGGCATTAGTCATTATTGATGAGCCGTGCACTGCTCAGTGTATTTAGCGAAATACATTGAGCGTATTTCAAAATGGACATCACCTGTCTGTTCTGCAATATGGTAAAGCTGAACTTTAGTTGCCCTTCAATATGTCATGTATGTGTTATCCAGAACCCATACAAACCTGGAAGCAAGCCAGACAGTCTAGTATAAGATATAGTAAAAACCTTATTGCCCACCTTGCATGACTTTATCTCAATGTAATGCTATCTGTGTAAAAAACTACAATAATGTTTGAAGCAGCCATATTTCATGGTTTGGTCATATCTTGTTCAAAGGGACAGCTGTAATAGAAATGGAGCATTTTGTTTGTGCGTTCATATTGTGTCCTGCAGGATCCCCCTGGTTTGTTTGCACAGCAGGGATGTAAGACCTGCACACTTCCTGATGTCTTCTCCTCAGTTTAACACTTTCAGGTTGTTGTTTTTAAAAAGAATTTTGTTTCTAAAAGTAGTAATAATATGGCAAAGCTAGAGGAAAAGAGGCAAAAGGTTGACAATGATTCTATTTAATGTACATGAGCTTCTTGTGACAGTCGCTCAGGTCTGCACCCTATACATAGTTTGTTCATTGAGAGAGCCTCTGACAGTTTATTTCAGTGAGTCTCTTCTCCTTTTCTCACACATCCCCTGTCCATTCCCACACTTACAACCCGTACCAACGGAACAACCCTGCACCCATCACTTTATCCAAGCCATATCATGCTTCTGCTCCAGCCCCTCAGATGTCCTGTTGGAAATGTGCGGGATAACCTGTACCAACGGAACAACCCTGCACCCATCACTTTATCCAAGCCATATCATGCTTCTGCTCCAGCCCCTCAGATGTCCTGTTGGAAATGTGCGGGATTGTTGAAATCTGGAAAACAATTCAGGACACACACAACACACAAAGCCTACATTGCTTGAGGGTTTTGTGCATTTTTCCAATTGTTGCACTGCTTGGTAACTTATTCAGAATGAATAGGCAGCGTTAATTCTAAACATGTTAGAGCACAACATAACACTTGTTAACGTACCACAACTTAATTGATAGTTCAAAGTGCTGTAATCAGAGCAGTACAGGATGGATTCTGAGTGGGTACTAGCAGTTATTTTGCTTAGGAAAGGATTAGAAATCTGTTGAAAAATGTTGATGGTAGCCATAAACCTCCTCCTGGGTAGTATTTTGCAGGTTGCACAGTACTCAGGGTCCATCAGAGCAACAGATTATGTGACTTAATGATCATTGTCATATGCCTGCATAACAATGGCACTATAAAATTATATATTGCATTTTATCAGCAATAATGTGTGAATGTAGCAGTGTAGTCTTTATTTGCTGTACAAGTTTGCTAAAAGTAGCTACAAAGTTCATGTGGAGTGGAGGAACTGGATTAATAAGTAACAGTTATAATGAACTTAAACCATTCTGATTTACATGGGCAGCCTTGCCCTTTTCTTAGTCATCTTGACACTGAATTTTTAGAGACTTTTCTTCCTTGCACTAGACACAGATACACACCTATTCCAATACCTAGGTAAACAACAGCCGTGCCCGAATAAAACTTCTGTACCAGTCTTCAATGGATTCAGCCTTCTAGAAGGACCTTTTTTTAGCATCTCGCTAAGTGTCTTTATCTTGTAGGGGATGATAAGTGGCCTATGTGAACTGCATACTTCTGCATGTAAGGCCCTTGTATAACCACAACTTCCCAATTGTTCAGTAGGTGTTTAAAATAGCACATATGCTGACTGATTATCAGCACAAGTGGCCCAGAAACAGCCATTTTTGGCAGTGGATATGCATGTGTTTATTGGGGGAAGTAATGTTGCCATCTTATTTTGTTTAGTAATCATTTGCTTACAACAGACACACAGATGAACTTTATCTCTGAATGTACTGAGATTCCAAAACCTTGATTTGTAATGTTTTGCCCCTGTGAATTGGTAAGCAGTAGCTGGTGGTAAAATTCAGGTTTAGCTATGTATGTGTTTTTTAGATTGTAGAAAGTTTGGGATGGTCTAATGATCTACCTGAATGGTGGAAAGGTGCACAGTGAATTTGTTGGTGTACATGGGTTTCTTTGGACCTCCCTTACCAACATGCTGCATGATTTCCCCATCCAGTTACAGTAATCACTATGAAACAAGTGCTGTGACTATTGTGAAGCAAAGTGTAATATGTTGCAGCTTTATAATGTGTGATGATAATAAGACAAGAATGCTACAATATTTAGCCAGTATGGCTGCATTTATTGTATTTTATGGTGTTTTACATCAAACAGCCTGTAGAGTACATGAAGGATTGTATTTCAGTATTTTAGTAGCTGTGTTTTCCTTTACATGAAAAGAAATGTTTAAAAGGAATAATCATCATCATGTTTGTAAAGGGAGGTAACAAGCTTGATTGGACTTCTAAGTATAAACCAGGGAAGGTCCTTCTGGATGGATTAGGCGATTTATGAATATAAACATTGTAAACAACTAGAACTGTGTAGGTTGGTATTTTAATGGCTTTGTATCTATGGTCACATAAAATACACTACTGTACTGTATAATCTGTGCATCAGAACTGAGATGTGGACAAGCACATTAAAGCAAAAGTTTGATGTTTTGCTGCCCTTTGTTCCTATTTTCCAGCCTCATCAACCTAGTAATGATATTTTGAAAATATCCTTTTAGTTTTCATTGCATATCTTATTTGAGACCCGGTGATATCCATATTGTATTTTGCACTTTTCTATCCAATGCAGGAAGATCGGTTGAGAGGCTGACAGGTTGCTGTACTTTGCTTCCTATTAACATTGTGGCACCTTGTGTAATATAGAATACCCCGGGTAATTCTCACTGGTAATGCTGAGCCTTCAAGAGTAAATACGCTGAAATTCAATAAATTAAAGGGGCAAACCAGGGACAGACAGCACGGGAAGAAAAGGGTTAGATTGTTCTGGATGTCCATGAGTCAGAAAATGAATTAGGATTATTTGTCTAGCCGCAGCTTCAAATGCACACTGCGAGAAGCAGACTGTGTTCATTGAAGTCATTTCAATGCAAGCAAGGCTTTAGAGAGATGAGTTAAAACCTTTGTCTGTTTTATTTCAGAACAGTCTGTACCCTGAATGGGGAGATTTAATTTTCACTTCCCCCACCTGCTAGATTGTAAGCTCTTCGGGGCAGGGTCCTCTCCTCCTGTATCACTGTCTGTATTCACCTGTCATTTGCAACCCCTATTTAATGTACAACGCTGTGTAATATGTTGGCTCTTTATAAATCCTGTTTAGTAATAAAGGAATAAGGGAATATAGTAATAACATGACAAGTTTCTTCCCCCTCTAATCACACCATTCTGCAAGTTTCCACTTCACAAATAGGGTATAACAAAGGCCTAATTTTATCTAAACATAAGATGTATTTTTTCTTCTTCTAGCCGTGATTTGTCACAAATCTTGGTTGCTCAGGTAAAATTGGATAGATGGGAGCTGTGGAGTGTTTTATTTTTCTATGCATTCACATAAGTCACACTACAGATTGTGTATCACTGTATGTATTTTGTAATATGGAAATACTCTGTAGTATCTGCTTTACACCTAGATATTGTGTGTGGAATAACCAGTTTCCTGTATCTTTCCTGTTGAAGCTCCTCTAGCACAAAGTTCTTCCTGAACTGGTACAATTTACCTTGTGGAATGCTGTTTTTCTGCACTGTTTAGCAGGTTATGACATGGTGTGCTTTTGTTGTGAGAATCCAACAGGAACTCTCAGCTTTTCTGACAGGGTACACAAGCTGTGTAAGATTGAATGTGTTATTGCTACATGCTAATTTTATTGTTGTATGAAATTGATGAAACACTTGGTAAAAAAAAGTCTATTTTATGGAATTGCTTTTCTTTTTACAATTTGGTTATACACTTTTCTGTAGGACTTGTCAGTGGGGGGTATTCCTGGAAATCATTTGATTTATAACCCTGTACAATCAAACACAAAGAGAAGCTTTATTCTGCATATGGTTCTCTAGTCCAGGGGGAATATCACCGACAGTCTGGGCTCACAGGAAGTGGTTGAGGGAGGCTGGCCATCATTCAGTTTGGAGGGGAGATAAACTACTCAACAGGGAAAAGATATGAGAAGCATTCCAGCAAAAAGCTGCTTTATTTATCTTGTCAAGTGCTGGGTAAAACTGCAATTGTTTTTTAACCATTT
>NC_092861.1:63550465-63580209 GCF_032062135.1 Pyxicephalus adspersus
TCAGGCAAACTGCCATTGAAACAGATTTTTTATTGTTTTCCTATTTCATTTATGGATCTCCCCAGCTGTCCTGGAATTTTCTGACCATAATTCAAAATTGCATGTAAAATATGAACACTGAGCGCGTTTCTTGATGGGTCCGACTGTGTCAGGTGGTATGTCAGGTTTTTAATTTGAATTTTTTTCTGGGGAATTCATGACTTCTTTGAGGACCTGCACCATCTTACTTGGAGTTCAAAAATAAAGCTTTATGACATATATAGTGGCTTTATGATTTTTTTAAGTGGTATACAGGAATTGTCTTGGATTCCCTGGGCAGTATGGGTCAGGGACAGATCTTATATAAATTTCAATTTGATCTTTTTGGGCAGCATGTTTTGTAGATCAGCATTGTGACTTTACTGAGGGTGACATGATTGTGTCTCTGCAAAGTGGCCCTCCGATCCCTATATTATTATTATTATTATTATTATTATTATTATTATTATTATTATTATTATTAATAATAATAATAATAAACAGGATTGATATAATGCCAACATATTACACAGCACTGCACGGTAAATTGGGGTTGCAAATGACAGACACAGACAGTGACACAGGAGGAGAGGATATATTATTCTCCTTGTCATTTCTCCCCCACACCTCCTTCCTTGGTGACATCTGGGTACATGGTAATGTGTCCTACTCATGTTATAGTATTCTGACCCAGCAGCCAATTGCCATGCATGAGCACCGTCACTTGCCTGGCACTCGCTGCAATGGAGGAAGGAGCATAGGTAAGGTGAGCATAAGAGAATCTGTATTGAGTAGTATTCTCGCATGGGCAAGGTGGCAGTGAATGTTTAATCTGGTGCATATTTCCGGACATTTAATGAGAAAGCACTGATGCCAGAGACAGCCCATCAACTGGCAATTTCTGAAAGTGGTTTTTAGTAACAGCCTTTCCTTCAAAGCCCAAAATAGTCCTCTATCTTGGGTTTAAAACAGAACCGCGTCAGGTAGGACCTTTTTGCCATTAGATGGGCCTCCTTATTTGCAGCCTGCCTGTTATTCAACGTAGAAGAGGGCTGTGCTCATGGCACCCCGTACTTATATACAATGGTTCAGAGAGCGGGCCAACAAGGAATAGCCGAGAAGAAGGATGTCTCATGACCAACATGATTATATTTATAAAAAGGTAAGTATCAGTTGATAGATTATTGTGTATGAAGAATAAATGTTGTTTTATAGTACAAAGGTAGACTATACAGTAATGTGTGGCAGAGCATGGATTATATGAATGTGGACAGCACTGCTGAATAGCCAAAGTTATACATTGCATACAGACAAGTGTCCTGTACTGTCCCTAGACATTGCTAACAGCGCTAATAACTAAAACTTCCTGAGATGTGACTACTGATTTACAAGTTCTGAGGTAATAAGTTATTGTCAATCTACATGGGAAGTGGACAGTTATCAAACAAGCAGAAAATAGATCCCCACTTTATGATTTTTCTTTTGTCAGTAGTATTCTGTGTCCATTAGGCATCAATGGGCTAATAATTCATACAAGTTTCCGATGGTAAAGTACATATTAATCTCTTCCTGTATTCCCATGAACACCACTAGGACATCTGTCACATGCAATAATCCTTGCATCAATTGACTTCTTTCCCATTAAGCCCGTCTCACCCCAGATGGCTAAAAGAGACTCACTGGGAATTGAGGAGTTAATAAATGTATTGATTGTTGCATTTATTTACATTGGCACTGGACATTCTCTCATTATTTATTTGTTTCTTCATAATTGAGCAGTTGATTCACAACGTTTCTGAAATAAAAGCAGGCAGATCAGCAGTTCAGCCTTTTACAAATCCCTTCCGCTAACTAATTCAAGTGCTCATTCAGTCTGGCTTAGAAATGGGGCTCAAGCTGGCTTCAGCAATCTGTTTTGAGGCCGTAATCAGGTGAAAAATTGCTTTTTTTTTAAATCATGTCTTATTATCAAAAAATGACTTTCTAAATTTAGAATATAATAGATGGACTTGGCAGTCAGTAGCTACAAATACAAACATTATTTAATGTGTATATGTGAGAGTAAGAAAAAGGAGTAAGAAAAAGGAGTAAGAAAAAGGAGTAAGAAAAAGGAGTAAGAAAAAGGAGTAAGAAAAAGGAGTAAGAAAAAGGAGTAAGAAAGTAGTTAGCTGTAGAATGTTCTACATTTACATTCTACATTTTGTTTTTTTTGGCCTATTGAGATCCTTCTTTTATCCTGGAGAGTAAAAGTGGACTTGTTGCTCTTTATTTCCAAACCAGTTAAAGGTGAAACCATTGGAATCGTAATCTGCCCATAATCAAACGCATATCTTTAGTCAATATGTGAAAAATATTTAATGGTTTTTAAGGCTCTGCTACATTTAGGTAATTGTAACAAGCAATACACCTTAGCAAATATGCAATAGTTGTATGGATGCCAAGTATGCTTTATCTCCTATGTAATGAGCTATAATTTTTTTATTGTAATTAATATAATTAATTAGGTATATATGTACAACAAATGTTCCAGTTATATGGAAACCACTTTCACTGCCTGTGTTTAGAAGATCTATGCTTGATAAAACTGACTGGGTGATCTCTACATGGGATTTTATAGAATAGGTAATAAATGTAGACTTGGCGCTATACACAATTGCCTCTAGAATTTTTTTTTTTGCCTTCTTAGATTTACTGCACATATGCAGGCAGCATTCACTGTATGCATGCATGTGATTACGTGTTTTAGCTTAAACATTTTAGGTCACACTAGCAGCATATATTTGGTGAAGGTTTGGAAGAGTTCATTTCACCTAGGTAAGATTGACACTGGAGCTAATTGTATATGGAAATGATAAAGTTGTCCCACAAACTGAACCTTGTAAAGGATCCATATGTCTATAGGTTCAACATCTTTTGGTGTTGGAATCTCTGGCACCCACCTATTTAGGCAACCACCCCCCTCCAGGAAAAATTCAACTTTTGGCATCTCTTTGGAGGGTACACCGTTTGTATTTCGGACAAGCTGGGCTTTCTCATGCCGATCAAGCTTACAATGTGATATTCCTCCCCACAGTAGAAAATCATATGTGGCTTTGCACGGCACAGGAACAGTCATAATTATCAGTTGTTTGCAGCTCCAGATCCTTTCCAAGAAGGTCAGACGTGTCTGGCTGGGTCACAGGTGGAAAGCGCAAATACATCTGCATAATCCCAAGTCATCTTGTCTACAGAATAATAGGTTCTGAATAGATCTTAGCAGCAGAAAACCTAAACCTTCAAAATGAGACCTTCAAAGGCAACATTGCTTCTCTAGAAAAGAGAACTCTTACTATTTTGTGTAGCCAGGAAGTATGTTGTTCCATCACAAGCGTGTACAATATTCGAGTCGTTTGTTTTTCTGTGATGGAAAGTTACTGGAATGCCAAATTGACTTGATTATCGTTAGTGCATACAACATGACTTGTGTGCTTTCAATTAAAATTTACCAATGAGTCTGATCAGAAATTTAAGAATTGATTGTTTATTAAATGGAACAGCATGTCGAACTCTTGGCTATATAGAAAATAATGGCAAATGATACATAAATGTTCCTCTACTGCTAATGGTCTCTTCTATTTAAAGAAAGTCACCAGAATTGTTAAGATCAGCAGCACGAAGTTGTTAATGAAAATGTTTTCTGGCCTTCTGAGCTCCTATAGAGTTGTTTTATGTCAAATCTGCACAATATTTATTATTTTTTTTTTTCAAATGAAATCATACTGAATTATAGCTCTTACGATTCAGCGGTCGAAGCTGAGTTACAGCCTTTACAGTTTCCATAATTATGAGCTAAAAATATTGGTAAGGGACACGATTAAGCTGTAGTTATCTAGTTGTTGCTGTAACAAATCTGATAGCTCCTTTTTAAAGTAAAACACAATGACATTATGTCTGTACCCATACATACAGCTGATCCCTCTACTTCAAATAGCTGTACATCGTTCTCTGCATGCCATCCTAAGGGATGGAGTATGTGGCACCGGTTTATACTCTTTATTTATTTCAATCTCTGGAACCACCAAATGTTTGGTGACATCACCAAATCCCCAGAAATGTTGTTTGTAGACACCCTCGCATACCAATGAGTGCATACTTTAGGTTTGACTTTTTAAGCTACTGCCAATGCCCAATAAATATAAAGCACGATTTTGACATGTAATACTTCAAGTTTTTGAGCTGCAATATTTGTGCAAAAAAGCAGTTCTCAGAAGCCTAATTTTAGAATATTTTTAAATGCTGACTGTTCCAACAAGCCTTTGTGGAATGTTTATGGACTATTACCAATGTAACTGAAGGGTAAAGTTATCTCCTATATTATTTAGATTCTCTTGTTTTCTTAGTGCTTAAAGCTGATACATTTATGTATGCAAGCTAAATTGTATGTGTGTAGGTTTGCTAGTTCTTGCTTGTCTGATTTCCTGTGTTTTTCTTATCTAGTTGAATAAATAGTGTGAAAATTCTTACCATGGTATATGTGATGTCCTTTTTATTAGCGAAATGTTGAACTGCGCAATGAGTCATTCTATTTCTTGTTTATGCAGATCTAATATAATTTTTAGAAAATACATTAGCAGTTTCATCTTGGAGAGCCAGTAAAAAGCAGCACGTTTTCTGATCTGCATGACAGAAAAAATGTCTTGGCTGTTTGTGTGCTAATTTCTTAGAAATGTATCTGTAGCATAGTAATTACACGTGAATGCTTTTAACAAGAACCAATCTGGAGCCAAAAAAATAATAGCTAAACTTTTTACTCCTTGTGAGTCCTCCCATGATACGAACAGATAAAATGTGGGCTTTTCCTTTTAAAATCCTTCATTTTTTTGTGTGCATATACACACAGAAGTATGTGTGTATATGCACACACATACTTCTCCTACATAATGAAAATCTTACTTAATGGAAGGCACCTTTCATTATGTAGAAGTATGTGTGTGCATTTTCATTTATTATCGTTTTGAATGTAACAGTTATTACTGCTTTTGAGCCCTAGGTTTACACTTAAGTGAAAGAAAAATTTCTGTTTCCCTATATTTTATCCCTTTTTCCTAAGAGCTTTACTTTTATTATGTCTCTATTAGCTTAAATAATCACACTGATCCTAAATAATAGGATATTTATTAATGGAGATAAGAATGAACAAATATATAATAATTAAGAGACCCTTGAAGATTGGTTACAAGGACAAAACAAAGTGATACATTACACAAAGTGTCCGTCTTCTATATCCCGTATCCCCAAAGAAGATAGAGAATAAGAGTGTGAGGGTGTAGGAGCCAGAGCATGTAAGAAGGTATGAGGGTGTCGGTGTAAGAGAGAGATTGGCAGGACTTCGTATCACATTCAGCCATAGCCATGTATCCACCCCTCATTCAGGTGTCCTCCCAACCCTTCTTCTGGGATCCCCTGCCTATGTGTGCCTGTAGACATCCTCCAGCAGATGGCACTGTTGTATTGGGGGCAAGTCCCTTGACTCAGTTGACTAGTTGGTCTAAGCACCTTTGACTCAGATAGTTGTGATGTCCATAACCCAAGCAGGATAACTGGAGAAGCTTTTGAAATAGATCTCTAGGAGATGTTATCTTCTGTTCTGACTGCTTGGCCAATAACTCCTGCTGAAACCTTCTCCCAGTTTTGTCCTTGGGGACATTGCAAAGTCAACCCCCACCAAGGCTCACCAACATTCGCATACAACACATTATTTCAAATGGATTATGCATAAGTGCTGAATTTATACAACAAATGTTGTGCACTCCAACTTTATTTTTAGTTAAAAAAACCACAGTTTGTATTCAGGTTGTTTATTTAAATATTTACTGTACATATTAATTATACAAATGTATAACATTTTATACTAGAGTTACATTGGTGGTTAAAGTAATTTCCTCTACCACCCCGGGAGTAAGTGCAAATTTAAAACAACCTGGAGAGTTTTCTGGACAACTGGTTTCATTGGAGGGAGTACAAGTAATGTTAAGGCTGCCCAGGTTTGGCATCAGTATTTTTCTTTCTTTAGGGTAGTGTTTTAGGGTTAAGGGGTAAATGTAATGGATAGCTAAGGATGGCGTCAGGTTGAAGTCTTCAGGGGTAGTGTTTATGAATTATTTTTTTTTTTGAGGTTATGTACAGATTGTCTCAAGAAAATGCACGTTAACTATTTTATATTTCTTGTCAATTTAAAAGGCCTGGCATTAAAACTGAGGCACAAAATACCTTTCTTACAGGGCCCTTAGGGATTTAGGGATTTTAAATGGGCACAGACACAATCACAAAATCAACAATTTCTAAAAAATAATCAACTTTTATTTACAGTTATTAAAAACAAGAAGACAAACATAATTCCATCAGCATGCAACCCATTATACTCAAAACACAGAATTCATATATTTAGCATATTGTTCACTCCTTGGGCCCAAGGTTAGAAAGTAAATACAGATATCTTATCTGATACAGACAATATAATACCTTTCATTATCGTTTGTTTTCTGGAATCATGTTTGTCTTTTGGTTTTTAATATTTGTAAATAAAAATTGATGATTTTATAGAAATTGTTGATTTTGTGATTGTGTCTGTGCCCATTTAAAATCCCTAAGTGCCCCTGTGAGAAAGGTATTTTGTGTCTATGTAGTATTTGATGTTGGACACACAAAAGACTAACGTAAGCATGAATATTGTATATATTAAAACACTGCATGCAGAGAAACCCAATGTAACAGAAAATGCTTGCATGATGAAGAGTGTTTCCACTGGTAATTAGCACACGAAGCATAGCTTGTATGGATCAATTTGTGTAAGGCGCACACAATATCCGGTTAATTAAAGTACTAGATGAAGTTTTTCTTAAATGTATTTTCCAGTATTGGCATAAAAATTAATAGCAGCTTCATCACAACCAAGTTAAAGGAGGCAAGTGTAGTTCTAAGCAAATATAAAACAAACAATTTCTTGTAATTACTTTTAAGTAATTAAATTCACAGTTATTTTTCTTTCTCTACCCTGCACACAGATGTCAGACATACAGCTAAAGATTTTCAATTATGAGTTAGTCAGGTTTAATATATTGCATCCTACTAACACTATCTAAAATGTATTTGGATAATGGCATTACTTAAAGTGTATGTATAGATATAAGGCTTTCTTTAGTTTGTATAGAATAGAGAAGGATAAATCTCTTGATCATGTTTTTAGCTAGGTCTTTGTCCTCACTAAGTAGGCTCACCTTCCGTATTAGTCCCGCTCGCCATTGTTACAGAGTCTGAAAGAGTAAGTTTAAACTTTATTCTCTACTTATATCCAAAATCTAATAAATGAAAAGTTTGGGCCGTTTGTATGCTTTAAAGCATATGTGAAGCCAAAATAAAAAGTGTCATTCATCCCTATGTTACATGCACATTTTGCCATATTTTATTAATTTTCAGACCCCAAAAGTGTAAAACAGTAGCTGTTATATGCTCTGCTCCTGTTGGCCTTTTCTAGTTGTCTTTTATAGAGCTACTTAACCAATTCCGCTCTTCTCTTCAACAACATAACCGTTACCTTTTGTAATCCTAGGATAGGAATGGAGAGGTTTTTATAGCCTTTTTAAAATTACACAAAAAGTGCAAAGAGGATAACCAAAAGCTTTTAATTTTTGGCAAGATCAGCAGAATTTTCCCCAAGTGGTTCACTTCTGATTCCCTAGTGGCTCGCCTTTGACACCCTAGTGGCTCCTGATACCCGGCAGCTGGGTAAAAAACCTCCCCTAATCCTCCCTTGAGGCTGCATCATGGGACCAGATTCTGCATGAACTTGTGAAGTGACTTTTGTCACAGGCCCCCGGCTACTGCAAATGTGAACAAGACCAAACAGACCAGAATAGTGCAAAGAGCAGTAATTCATTGTTGAGGTTTACAGACAGTTTACATAAAAAGAGAAAACGATAGCATAGTGGGACCTCAAAACATGGATAATGCGTATTTGGAACTGTAAAGGGAGATAAGGAGGAAGGCTGTATAACTGAAAAGTTTTATTACTGCTGCCGGCTGTGCAGTCTGTCACTGTAAATTATCACCTTTTGAAGCTAACGGTTCTGTTTTACAAAACTCTTGGGAGGTATAAAAGTTAATATAGGGAATTCATTAGAGTTGTGCGTAAAAACAGATTGTGAATATTTATAATCGTGAAACTTCACATCTTCTGCAGTACTTACAAATTGTGAGAGGCTTCCATGTAACACAAGTCAGGACCTTGGTTGGCTGTCCGTGCATCAAGGGGGAGCAGATGAGTGTGTCTGAAATGCAGAGTGACACTTCGCTTGAAACTGCCAAAGGAAAAAAGAACAATGTCTGTTTTCGGTTCAACACCGCACAGAATGCACGAGCAGATGCATCCTAAAATATGCTTATGTGAATACATTAACTTGACATGTTTATCTTAACAGGCATGGTGTGGTGACAGAATCTCTAGAAAATTAACTAGTAATATAAAAAGAGTAAATGAAGACTGTATACCTAAAGGAAATCCAGAATCGGGGCAAAACAAAAGCAAGAGTAACATAAGACATATTGGCGGGCATGGAACACAATGGATAAGTAGAATCAAAATGTATAAATAGAAAACGGTGCTGGTTTCTGCTTATACTGTTACTTTACCCTGATCTGTTCCTACCAGCGGCAGAAGAGGACAGGTGATGTCTCTTCTGCAATAAACATTCTTACCTGCCTGATTGTTGTCCTCCAATGTCAAAACTCACTGAGGTACGCATGTGCAGCTAAGCTGTGCAGGAGTTATGTCTTCCTGGCCTAGGCCAATCAAGATGACTGAACATTAAACAAAAAAGGAAAAAGATGGCATCCCCTGTCTCTTCAGCAATAAAGGGCCAGCCTGATCACAATTTTTACATTTTTGGGTTTAGTTCAGCTTTGGGAGGTTTATAGATATACCAATGTCTCCTGCATGGCAGTATAATGGGATACATCATCTGTTCCTCCTCTGTGATGCATTTTACCATTGCAGTATTGTTCAGGGTAATGCATGCATTCCTGCAGTGCAACAGTGTGAATCGGAGTTTGGTTGTAAAATGGTCATCATTTGTATCTTGCCTTCATTAAAGGCTAATTAAACTGGTTACCATGTGTACCATTGGCTTGGTATGCTAATTTAATCCTCTGTCATTTACTAAGACAGAACATCAATAATATATTGACGACTTCTGCCTATTCCTGCACTGGTGACTTCCTTGTGACTGACCTTTTCCTAAATTGATCCTCTATCATGAAAATGAATAAATATGTTAACTGTTCTCTGCATCAAGGTTTGTTTTGTTTTTAGCAAACTATATTTTCTTTCGATGTATTTTACCTTATTACTAGAGGGGTTGTAGATGGGCATTGACTATGCAATTACTAATACTATACAATACTATTTTATAAAGTATATTTAAACAATCTTTATTTGCCATCTACTTAGCTTGGAATCCAGTTTTTGTTTTGTGGTTATCTTCTGTATGGCTTATTAATGTTTCTTCTTCAAGCTGTGCATGGCTCTTAGACATTAGAAGAATAAAATGTCTCCTTATACTATCATATATCAGTGATTTCTTACAGTACAGCTCCAACTATGTTTTTAAAGTTTTGCTACTGAGGTTGGTGTACGGATTTGTAATAGTTTGCTTGTATGGCCACCTGTTAGCTATAAACAGAGTAACAGCAATTAGTGCCATAATCCATATTTTTTTAAAGGGTCCAAACAGCTGTTGCATCTACTAGATTGTATTATCCAGCTATTGGTAGCAAATTTTGTAGTAAACTAAAAATTTATAGAAATAATAGAGAACATTATTTAAAATGATGACCTTTGAAAAATCCATTCAATGGTTTTCATTTAATTATGGGGACCAATGTAAGCATATGGGCCTATTGCCTAAAATTGTACGCCTTTAACTGTTTTTAAAGTTTAGAGCGAAGGACGGTGCCGTTGCAGGCTCCTATTTGATTTTCAGTTTTCATGGTGCTGTGATCAGCTCTCACATAAACCATTTGAGGACTTAAATGATTGTTGCAGAGCTGACATCAGCACAATGGAAACTTTGAAAGTTGTCACCAGAGGCATGTCTTAAATGTGACGTACACTGCAGAATGAATATGCAAACATTGCAGAAAACTGTATTGGCATTTTTATTTAAGGATTCAAGCATTTTTCTGGACATGTCTAATTGTAGCTTACCCTTTGGGAAAGTAAATTAAATTAATGTGTTGTATTTTAAAGTGTATCCATGTAAATGTAATATTGCAGCTTACCAGGCCTTATATGAAATGATTGCGTTAGTCATTTTTTCAGGACATTTTCTGCAAATTGAGGAAATATGTTGAACATGCCAGGAGATCAGTATCCTTGTCATTTTTACTTCATCAGACAAAAACCTTGTTGTCTCTACGTGACATACTAGTCTCAACAATTCCAACCTGTGTGGTTTCCATTGATGCCATAGAGAAGTGAGTGTAGGGACAATAAGACAGAACAGTAGTATTACTATGTAAAAATATAAAAGGGGTAAACCTGAAAATATGAAAACCATTTTTTTTAGGTTATATGCATTTTAATCCCTTTTCATTATAGAAAAGTTGAAAATCTATATTTAAACCCCCCTTCTCCTTGTATAATACCCGGAATGTAAGAATATGTCTGTGTTGTTTATACAGCATGTACATTTTCTATCTTTTTGTTTTTCAATAAACGGATTAAACCGTTGACCATATATCAGGTTATATTGCCAAGTTCTTGGAAAAAATATGTCTTCCACTGAGAATAAATTTTGTTTGTTATAGAAAATAAGAATGCAAATATATTCTGACTATATGGATATATTTTTTCCCTTTGCATTTTCACTTTGTGCACTTTATGATCCAACTGTGCTAAATATCTCATTCAGCTGCTTTCCTTTCCCAGACCTCGTTACATAGCAATTCTTTTTGTCAACACTTCAGGTAATTTCTCATGGTTTTCTGTTATGGGAACAGTTACTCAACCCCAAAGCACTAATAATTTAGTTTCTTTGCAGCCTGTATGTCATCTCTGCCATCTCCTTTTTACTTGGAAATGGTAATTACCTGTCTTCAGTTGACTGTTCTAATTAGAAATCTTATTGGATTGCTTGTTGCTAGACAAAGTTTTTAGCTTGTCAAAGGCTAAGAATAGGTGTTTGCCTATTGGGACGTGCATCATTATGGAAGATCAAAGTACAATGTCCAAATTGGAGCTCTAAATCCAAGCTCCACAACGCCTGACAAATCCATTCTTTGATTGTTTTCAGGCAGGCTGTGCTTCGATGTTTTCACTTTTAACTGTAGATTTCTTTTTGAATGATAAAATTGACTGATCTTTCCAGTGATTTTTCTAAACTCTCTGTCCTAATGCTCCGGAAAGTTAATTGGAGTTTCAGTTGGTGTTGATTACCCTCATTGGTTTCATATAATATTATTGGAATTCATTTACCCTCAGGGTCATTTGTGGGGCTGTTAATCCAAAACTCTGTAGCTGAACAACACAAAAGGATAGTTTTGATATCTAGAAATATATACCGTATTGTTGGTGATCAACAAAGGGTAAATGTCTGCCAAATGTTAGACATTCATTTTAGGCTATCATGTCATTCTAAGGTAACATAGTTGTTTTAAACAAGTATTGCCAACGGATACTGTGCATTTCTGTGAGTGAGCGAGAGAAGTAAAATATTTTTTTTCATGTACTTGCAATGTGGCTTTGCTATCCAAGGCAGTAAATTCTCTTGCAAAGTCCCCATCTTGTCATATGTTTTTTCCTTCTGACAGTGTCTAATCAGTCTCTGTGCTGGTCTCTATTTGTGGAATTCAAATGGAATTGCTTTGTGAGCCCCCAGTGATTCACAAGGGTTCAGCAAACTGTTATGTGGTTTCAGTGCCTCCATGCCAATTCCCAGCTTTGGTTGTGAAGGGGAGATTCTGGAAAAAGGGGATGATTTCTTTTGTTAGATGCCTTTGATGTCCTCTGTATATGTGGCATTGTATAGATGGCAGATTGTGTGTCTGTGTGTGTAACACAACCCAGATTTTTTTTTTAAGCTTGGTTGCAAGAAATTGTAGGCAAGTGGTAGCCCCAGTATTATGACCAAACTCATCAGTAACCACCCACCCACAGTAATCAAAAACAGCTGGGCTGTTACTGAAAAGTGCCGGGTGCACCCGGCTAAAAGGGGCTGGGGAGAATGCTGTATAGTTTTTTTCACACCTATTTAAACAAACATTACATAAAGCAAACATTAGATAATATAAACGGTACCAATAGATAAAGAGCATAACTCTGACCAAATGACACATAAAACTGACAACACAAATGCAGATTTAACCCATGACAAAAGTACACTTCTATATTTTTCTTTGAATCCATTATAATAAAATCTTTATATTGATAATTAGAACCTCCCTAGGGAGAATGTAGGTAGAACCTGCATTCTTCATCCTCAAAGGGTCTGGTGCTTGCTATTGACATGTGTCCATACCAAGATCTAAGAAGTTTTCTCTAGGGCCCTCAGAAAGTAGATTGTGCATGTCTGACTCTGGAAAGGGGATATAAAAAAGTTTGTCAAATTATATAAAATCCTTCCATTTTAGGGAAAATATTCTGCAAGTGGCATCGATTCCTAGTGGTTGCTCATTGTCAAGGTGGGCTGGTTTGGCAAATTCACGCAAAGCTGACCTAGATAAATCCTTAACTTGAGTCCCGTTAAAAAGTTTTGTGTGGTTTGAGATGGATAGCAAACCCACAAACTTTAATAAGAATGTCATTTTTGATAAATCCATTTTTTTAATTATTAAACATATCCTTTGCTCATTATTATTGGATAAATACATGTTTTCCTTTTTTTATTTTCTTAGCACAGAATATTATATTTAAAGTTGATTTTCCAGTAACTTTACAACTCTGCACGGGTAAACCTCATTTCTTTTTACTTTTAGAACTTACAGTACTTTAGTTTTCCCGGATGTCACTTTACCTGAGTTCTTTAACGTTTGTAATATTCTATATCTCTGAGTGAAGATAATGTCTTTCTGTAATAAACATTCTTGTCAATCAAAAGTGTATTTAATTCTCATGGGTAAAGTGGGAAATCATAGGAAATCATGTACTTTCCACATAAAACTACAGAAAGTCTGCTTTTAGGTCGAAAACATTGTGTCATTGATTTAGATCTACTACAAATATAATTTCTCAGACAGCTATTCAAAGATGAGATGTGCGATTGTTTAAATCCCATCCTCTCATTTTATTATCTTATCTTCCCTTCCCTTATCTTCTCTGAGCTGGACCATGAAGTACACAATCGGGAATAAACACTTTGACCTGATTTCTGTACATTTTCTAAAACCTGGACAGCAGACTACAGGAGAATGTTAACCAGTGAAAGGTGCAGTGACATTTAAATAACTTTGTAACGGTAACCTGCCTTGACAGGTATGTGTATATGGTCCCCATTTGTTCGTAGTCATTGTGAAAGCCAGGGCTATACTATCATAACTTCATAGTTCAATCATAAAGTTAGGAATAATTATAGAAAATGACTTTTTTATGTATACATGTCTTATTTATTAACTGTAGCTGTATCTTATTTTAGTGAACATTTTTTTTTATTGCACCATGATTTTATTTAATGCATTTTAAAGAAAAAATATCTTTCATCATGGGTCAGACAAAATTGTCCATACCAAATTATAACCTTTAGGTTGTGTGCTTTTGGGGAAAATATGGCCTTGAGAATGGTTTACAAATTTGTGTTGTCTGGCATTACATGAAAAATCAGGTGTAGGTTTTTATGTTGTGGCTGTGTGTTGGCAGCCCATTGTAGGTAAATGATCTTCTTCAATGCAAATCATGTTATTAAGTGAAACACTGCATAATAAAATGTCTTCAGTAACCCACTGAAAAGAGGGGTCCAAAACTAAAAGCCCATCTAAATGTGCAAAGGAGACCAGGCCAAGAAAACAAGCCATTCCTCAATTTCATCCATTTATCTTTAACAAAAAAGCAGCTAAAAATTACTTTTAGTCTTGATTATTGGTAGAGAAGCTGTAGCTTACTGCTGGTCTCTGAACAGATATTGCCATGTTGAAAATTTCATTTTAGCCTCTCTAGCTTTATCAGAAAAGCTTTAAGCCACAAGAGAAAGCACATCTTTACTTAATATAAGGATCAGCATCAAATCACTTATTCATAATCTCTATTAACTTGTATTTTTATAGCGCTGACATATTACGCAGCACTCTGCAAAGTCCATTGTCATATCACTGTCTCTCCGAAGAGCTCACAATCTAATGTCCCTACTATAGTTCATATGGCCCATTTCTGAGGGAAAGCCAACCAACTTCACTGTTTATTTTTGGAATGTGGTAGGAAACTGGAATGCCCAGAGGAAACCCTTGCAAGCACAATGAAGCTGTAACACAAGATTCTTCCTTCACTGGGGCTATTTAGCCTAACATTATACACAGATACTCCTCAGTGTACTGGCTAATTCATTACACTCTTATTTTTAGCCTTCTGTCTTATCTGCTACACACAGACCAGGACATGAACTCGCTGCATGTCTTCTTAATCTGCTACCTCTTCAGTACCACTACAGCATTCTAAGTGTTTTTTGACACATTTCACTTCAATACCTGGTGCTTATGCACAGTGCAAGGATGTAGTCTCTTTTTAAAGAGACTCAGTCACTAGCTTAAATCCAGGTGCACTTGCAGTGCTGTTCATATTTTTTTTAATGTACTTTCAATGTGCCTTTCCTATCCAAGGCAGTAAATTCTCTAGCAAAGTCTCCATCATGTCATATGCTTTTTCCTTCTGAGAGTGTCTAATCAATCTCTGTGCTGGTCTAACATCTCTACCCCTTTCCTCTGCTCGCTACCTTTTATGTGGATACCTGGTGAGGGAGTGAAGGGAGAATACTAGATACCACATTAGAATGGCAATGATGATTCTGCTGGGGTGGCTGACATCATTTTCAAGATGGTGTCACCCAGCAGCATTCTCACTGCTTTTTTATGTCCTATGAAAAAAAAAAAATATATATATATATATATATATATAATATATTACAGGTAAAACACAAACCTAAAGCATGTATAATGCACGTACTGTATTATGCTATAAGATTGGTCTGGTGGCAGTTACTTTTCAAGGTAAGCTGAATGGAATGTGTGCTATATAGAAAGTATTAGTAGTTCCCAGGTTGGAAGTGCTTTTTGAAAGGTCATTGAGCCCACACGTGCAGGTTACTCTTGCAACAGCTGATGTCAAAGTACATACCTATACGATCATAAAAAGATTGACATTTCATCTGCGTGGTAGGTGTGCCAGGAAAAAGCCTTTGCCCTGTAAAAAGATTAGACATTAGAGAGTAAAATTTTTTCTGGGACAACGTGACACGGACTGACCTATCAAACCTAGTTGTTTGGCGTAAGTTGATAACAGCACTTTAGTAGAGGAGTGTCACTCACCTGTAGGGCAGGGTGGTGGAAATGGTATGATATCGGGTTGCTTTCCTGCTTTAGGACCTAAGCGTGCCTAATGAGAAAACGATTGCGTCTGTCTGAAGGTTGACTTTTAAGCAAAAAAGGTGTTTTTTTTATTTATTTTTTGTAAAATAAATAGTGGCAGGTTATGGACTGGCCTAGCCACATCCCTAATTTGAATCCTGTTTAAAATGTTTAGGATAAATTTTAAATGGTCAGTTAAAACAAAATCCACAAATCTCTTGCAACTGAAAGAAGTTTCCATAGATAATTGCTCAGAAATGCCGTGTAGTCAAAATCAGAATTTGGTGGGCAATGCAAAAACCTTACAAGAACTCTTACAGAACCTTACAAGAAGGTTTTGAGACCAAGGGAGTACTTACTTACTCACAGTATGCTATTACTTCTTTTAAACGATTTGTAAAATATTTCAGAAAAAGGTAAATGTCCCTGTGCAAGGATATCATCTTGGATTTATAGGTACAATTTGCATGCAGATGTAAGGTCAGTTTGATTATGGAAAAAAAAATTAACCATTTCTATGGGATGTACTTACTACTTTCATTACTTTATTTTTGTCTTACACTATTTCCAGGTGTGTATGGCAAATATAACCTTCTACCTGTACTTTTCTTTGCCTGTGCTTTGACAGCTGTCATCACAGGTCCCACCCAGTGTACACATTGCTCAGAATACACTGTAACTGCAGACTAATCATTAGGAATAAGGGAAGCATGGGTTCCACGTACCTGTTCGATTCCAAGTCTTTAGCAGGGCCTTTTCTTGTTAAGAGGCATGTGTTCTCTATGCTATGGACATGTGTTCTCTAGGCTAATGACAATTGTATACAGGAGCATAAGAAATTCATAAAGTGACACAATATTCCAAGATAAAACAAGATAGCTCATTTAAATTAAAACTTTGGTTATTCTTCCTAATAAAGTGTGCTCTGTCATTTCAGTGTAAAGCAGCAAGGTAGCCTAATGGCTTGTTCCTTCTGCTACTAATACAGGTAGACCCCTGGTTACATACAAGATAGGGACTGTAGTTTTTTTTTCTTAAGTTGAATTTGTATGTAAGTCATAACAGGTACTTTATTTTAATAAATGCAATTTGGACAGATGTTTGTCTCAACATATTAGGCAGCATGGTGTCAGTTATATATAAAATCCTCACTGTGAGTTAATCACAAACAAAGGAATTACAAAAACAAAACAAAAAAAAACTTTAATAGACATTCATTAGCTTCTGGAGCAAGCTGTGCTTTGATATGCAAAAAGAAACAACTGCAGAGTTTTGCTTGGTCCATTAAACAGTTACAAGATGTTACAGATCAGCTCCATTTTCAAGATCCTCCAAAAACCTCCATTCTGCACAGGAGCGAGCAGGGAAGCCCCAATCGTTCATATGTAGGAGGTGTCCGTATGTCTGATATCCTTAACTCGGGGACTGCCTGTACTTGTACTGGAACTTTCCTGTGCAGCATTGTCCCTCAAGGACAGTATGAGTTAGGACTAAAGAACACCTACCAGTATTGTAAAAATGAATGTTCCTGCCAAAGGTGCTTCGAATCAATACTAAATAAGGCGGCTGAATACTTACGTGAATGTAATACTTCATTTTTTAATTAATTTAAATTGCCTAAAATTTTGTATAGGGTACTGAGTATAGATTTAATGAGAGGAAAAAATGTAATTGATTATAGCATCAGTCTGCAGCATAAAAAAATTGTGTGATATATCCAGCCTATATTTTGGACCTACATTTTGTGACCAAGCAGGTAACACAGAAATCTGTAATCTGAAGCAAGTGAGTGGGATGTATTGTATTTGATCATTACAAATCCTTTATCAGTGTAGTTATATTTACAGTACAATCAGAGAAAAGTAAAGAGCGTAGAAGAAAGAAGGCTTTTAATAGGCACAGAGAAGTAGGTTAATATATTACAACTAGATACTTTATTCGTTAAACTAAATTCTAAGGCTTAATTTAATACAAAAGTGGATCAAGATATAAAAACATGACATATTCAGACATCACCAAAGGGTGCCCATAACTTATCACAAAGTAAAAATGTAGTTTACAAACTTGTGAGAGTAAACAGCGTCAAAGAACGAGTTTCTACCTGATGTGTTTCACCCATCAGGGCTTCCTCTGGCTTTTTTGAGGCCGTTTGACCCACAAGTTTTATAATTGGTTTCGCTATTCACCTGCAGGTGCAATAACATCCAAATTGAATTACCTGTACTGGTTGTGTTACGATGAACATTTAAAGAGTGTAGATCAGCAAATATGGCATCATGATAATACTGGAGAGTATTGTGAAGAGTCCTGTGTGGTTATTTTCAGATTGGTGCTATTGGAGTGAAATGGTATCTATTCATTTTTATTTTTTAAGATGAGATATTGCCAGGTAATATAGTATTCATTACTGATGTTTAAATGTATAAGGTTAACGAAATTAGAAGAGATCAGGTAATGAAAGGGTAATTAACAAAGATGGGATACTTAAACTTTAATGTATAGGGTTATTGAGATTAAATGTGATGGAGTAGTAGAAGGGTTAAATGACCAAAACTCATATATTAGTGTTGGTGGTATATGGGGAAGAAACAGCGTGTCCGCAACCAGCCTCTGTACTATTTACAGTGTACAGAGATATTTTCCCAGGGTTCTCTTTTAAACTTCTCATTTTAAAACATATTGTTGGGGCACATTAGTTTGCATTTTCTAATTGTGTTCTGTTCTGTACAAAAGAGCATATGGAATATTCTGCCCATGACAATAAGCATTATCATAAAAGTACAGATTCTTTACTTCCAGTATGCTTTTTATGCAGCACAATACTGACCTGTGGATTAAAATGGGAAACATGGCAGCAAGCCCAAACCGATATACTTGGAAAGTATACAATAGAAGTCGTTTCATAGGCTAGAAAAACAGTTAAAGTGCTCCTATGTTTTACTTACCATGAGAAGGGTGTTCTTAGTGTATGTGATGAGGTTTTTTAGTGTTTCAGGTTGTGAATTGCCCTAATTTCATATTTGTATTACTTTTTTATTTTGACTTTTATTGCAGTTTTTGGTGTAGGATTTTTTTTTTAGGCTGTTAGAATAGTTCATGAAATGTTGATTAAATATGTAGTAAAAAGGTTACTCTGTGTATGCAACTTACCCTAAATTCATTTTGTAGAAGTAAAAAACATATTTTTCTGCTAAAAAGAAACCTGGAAACATTTTAGAGCCAAGCATCAAATTTGTAAATTTCATAGTATCTTCATTCAAATGCCAAATATGTAAATTGAATACATTGGTGCTGAGTACCTCTCAGTATAATGGGTCCTGTGGCGTTTTATTGAACATGGACTTGTAGGTCCTATGGTCTAATAAAATAAAGTAGTGCAAAGAGAAATGACACTGCCATAAATCACTCTTAACCCTCTGAAAGGCAATGTTTACTATTTTTATGGTTTATTCATTTTTAAGAATGCTCTAAGTATCTGTTTGTCCCAGAAAAACGTGTTTCCCTGTATGGTTTGTTCCGGTTCGTAATTATATATATGTTGAAGATTACAGCCATATTTTCTTTCTATGCAAGCTTCTCCACCATCTTTGCAGGGCTGCCAACCAAGTACAGGTAGTCCCGAAGGTAAATACGAGATAGGGACTGTAGGTTTGCTCTTTAGTTGAATTTGTATGTAAGTTGGAACAGGTACATTATTTTAATAAACACAATTAGGGCAGATGTTTGTCTTAACATATTATTAGGTAGCATGGTCTCAGGTAATGTAAAAAAATGCTCACGGTGAGTTAATCACAAACAAAGCAAAAAAAAAAAAAAAACTAAATTTAGAGAGTCTAGACATTCATTAACTTCTGGGGCAAGCTGTGCTTTAATATGCAAAAAGAAACAACTGCAGAGTTTGTCTTAGTCATTAAAGAGTTACAAGAGGCTGCAGAAAGAGCTCACCCCCATAAGATCACCCACAACCTCAGCTGAGTTTAGTAAAAGATTTCTGCAAGTCATAAAAGTTCTGCAAGTCATACAAACTGCTCCCTTCAGAACTCTGTTCTGCACACAAGTGAGCAGGGAAGCCCTGTTTGTATCTAGGAGGCGTCCGTATGTTGGATGTCCTTAACCTGGGTACTACCTGTAGTTCATCTCTTAATCTTCACAATAGTTTTCTTCTTTATTTTGGTTTTTTTTTTTAATGAAGTAAGTGTGTGGTAGTGGTTTTGCATGTCATGCTTATCCTAACCCTAGGTTTTCTTTTTTTTTGTGCTTTTGAATTACTTTTATCAGCCAGCATGTAATTTTTTTATTTTTTTGTCCTTCAGTACTTCCTAGCATCTTTTACTGTTGTACTTTCTGACTTAAGTATCTGGAAATGCTGAGAATCAATCAGCAAAGCTTTCCAGGCAGGAATCCAAGCTAAATTAGCTGCATCAAATCACTGCTACTGTGCACTAGATAATACAGTATATGACAGTCCAGATCATTATACTATATTTTGAACAGTGATACAGCAAAAAGCAATCCACTGAACAAAATCCTAAGCATAAAAGAAAATCCACTGAGTGTCTTTGTTGAGAACTGATTGATTCTTAAAACCCCAACAGTTATTGAAATCAAGGTAAAACAATTAAAGACAGAGTATACAGTTGTATAAATTTAGTTGAAGTATTACCCTAAAGTAATTTTTGCAGTTCTATTCCTGTTTTACGTGTTTTTTTTCATCCATATTTTCTTGTATTAAATGGAACTATCTCTGCTTTACAACCAATTAAAGCTTATCTGAACCCAAAAAGAAAATTTAAATATTTTTCAGGCTACCTGTTCTTAGCCTGAAATATGAAAAACCCAGCCACCACATCTAAGAATGTTTTCCAGCATGGTTTTAAATGGAAAATCAACATTTTCTATTGAAAGTTCTTACATGGAGGTAATCTTTACTTGTATTTTTCAATGTAAAATAAGTCTTTTTCAACCTATTTCCCTATCACAGTTTCCTCTTTGCTGCAGCTTCTATGCTTCCACACAACATGCTCAATTACTGTGTTGGTTGTTCTGTAGAAGATTTTGGTCTTCTGCAGCAGTAGTAGTCTACAGATTTATACTAAGTCTGCAGGTTCTACAAACAGGAAGTAGTACGATAATGTATGATGATAGAACTTCCTAGGCGATCTCCATTTAAGCTTCATTTTTACAGTTGTTCCATTGTAAAAAGATTAGGATTAGATAATGTACTTTATTTTTTTTCCCAAGTGAATAATTTCAGGATAGGATGTATACAGTCTTGGTTACCATAGCATGCACTAGCATTCTGGAATATTTTAAATACTTGTCACCAGAAATACATGGAGAGTGAAAATAACGCAATTCTGCTGAACATGTCAGAGTCTGTCTTCAATCATTGGTAGTCACAGACCTATAATCATGTGATCTCCAATGTCTTGATCTATATACATGTTTCATGTCTCTGAAAAATGTTGATGCCAAAATATCCACATAACTGCTAAACGTCCAGCATTTCCAGTGTGAGGTTATAGTAAGTAGTGTTGGTCGAATATTTCACTATTCGATTAGACAGCTTTTCGATCGAATAGGGGGATATTGTTCGGGTGATCAAACTTTGAATTCGAACACCATTAAAGTCAATAGGGGGTAAATTCAGGTTATTTTTCGGGACTGTGTAAATCTGTCCGCTCTCTTGATTGCTCTTGCAGCCCTAGCCAAACTCTAGTATGTGTTCTTGGATAGAGATTCTCTATCCAAGAACACAGGAGTCCCACGGGATTCCCGGGCACTAGAGGCTAAATGGGGACAAATCTCCCTATTCATTCACCTCTAGTGCTCTGTGATTGGCTGAGGAAGGGTAAACCCTGATGACGCTTGAGCTGTCATCAGGGTTACCTTTCCTCAGCCAATAACAGAGCACTAGAGGTGATGAATGTGGAAACTTGTCCTCATTTAACCTCTGTGCAGCTGTTGGAATCATCCTGTCGTTGGATAACCTGTAAAAAAAAAAGGTTATTTATACAAATCACACACATTCAATAAATTACTTTAAAATTAGAGCCTCTTTTTTAACTCCTTTTTTTACACGTGAATTTGCAAAGTCGAATCCCATGTTTTTCGGGTCTATCCGAACTCAAACAGCCATATCCGGGTTGAATATAAGGACAACCCAAATTCGAACACCAACACTAATAGCAATTTTGTATGGCTGCAGAAATACATTCTTGGCATCATACAATATACAGCAACAGTATAATAATAAAAATGTACGAGCATTAGACTATTAAGAGGAGCTCTTGAGGTTTATTTCCTAAGCAGTTTTCTACCTTGCCAGTTTCTTGGTTTTCTGTCCCACGGTGACCATTATTAATGAGTTGTGTGAATATGCTGGATAGTCTGATGGCAAATCATGGAGTGAAAGATTCCACATAGTGTGAGAAGTACTACCAGTAGGGAAACCAAAGGCTTACAGACAATGGACTTTATAGAGTAAAGAACTTTACGTAAAGACGTTAAATAATAAAAGTGGTGTTAGGACCATTAATAATCAAAACGTATATATAAAAACCACCGCTGCAGTGCAGAGTTTTAGTTCATTTTAAATTGTTGAAGCTTACCACCTCTTTTATGGTTAAGAATGTTTTTAGCTAGAACAGAAAATACATGCGCCTGGGGTGTAAAAATACACAATTTCTATATATATTAGTAGAATGGTGGTGATAGCGCTCCAAACCTTTTGGCAGTGGCGGCAGACCTAATCTGTATATATTGTATTTCTGTTCTAACTAAACCATTCCTCAGACAGAGGGTTCCGCCAAGCTGAACTATTGTAGAAAAATATGTGTACTTTTACCTAGTTATGATGTCTTGCAGGGGTGCATGGATCGTTAAAATGAATTACAAATCTTTTGTCAGGTGAAATAATTATATATAGCAGATTTTCTTGTAGAAGCATATTACTTCAAAATTATTGCTTATTGCTTCCAATGTATATTAGAAAGATACAGAAACAGTCTTCTGGCAAGTGGATGGGGAATAGTGCAGAGAGGATAAAATAAAACGACCTAAACCTACCTATATATAGCTTTGCTGCAAGGATTCTTTTTTTCTGTGTTGTCTGGCAAGCTGTTTGTGTTTATACTTGAAACTGGTACCTGTTTGCTCTACAGATATTCTCTAGATTACACAACACTTTAGCAATGTAAATTCCACATTACAAAAACAATCCTACCCATGGTCATCCCTATTTCTGCCTGCAGAGTTAAAAGCTTACAGTTTAAAACAATCCACAAATTGTTCCGCTACGTCCAAATACCAAGCAGTTTAAACAAAAACCATTTTCTATATTAGATGTATGACCGTAGTTGTCACCTGCAATAAAGTGTATGTAGTGATGCAGAACGATTTATTAAAGCTCGGGGTGTAAACCTGCAGTGTGCTATGTATCCCGTGAAGTTGGAAGAGAAAAGCGCACAGCATACAAAACGGTCTCCCAGGCCTGTGGGGATGGAGTAAACTTCTTTGTGCTGCTCTTTAAACTAATTTATAGGAAGGTGGTGCATCTGCTAAAACATTGACTTTTAACTGTAAGTGCACTTTTGCACCCGAAAGGTGTGTTTTTTTTTTTTTTTTTTTTTTTTTTTGCTCTTTATGACTTTATGCTCTTGTTTTTTGAACACAAAATTTGTGTCTGTGTTCTATAGAGTTTCCTGTATACAATTAATAACATATATAGGGGTTTTCAGGTGCAATCTTGTGGTATGGTTTAAATCTGCTGGATGATCTTGAGTGTATTATTGCAGAAATATGTTCTGATATTGTGAAAGGTCAGTCACTATGGGTGAACCCTAGTTATCTGTGAATAAATACTGCTGATCTACTTTCCATAATGAGTGAATGGGTCAGTGAGAGGCTAGGTACACAGGGGCAATGCTGCTGTCAATTTTGCTTTTGCCCAACCAATCTGATTGATTTCTGTTTTGAAAAATCTGTTGTGCCCCCCCCCAAAAAAACACACACGTATATTCTGCCATTTTTTTTCAATCTGATCACTTTCTGGGGGAAGTCAGAAAATGATTTGTTGGATGTGCACATAATACAGTGCGTACATTTTACTGGGATTTACAAACACATCTGATCAAGTCGCAACTGGGGGTAACAATCAGTTGGTAAAAATGTGCTGATTGAACGTGTGTGCATAGCTTGAGATGTACTGTCACAGACCATTCATCAAAAATCTGACATATGTACAGCCAATCCCTAAAGTTTTTGGGCGACTGATGAATGACCGATCGGGAATGACTGCTTGGCATTTCTATGGGGGGAAAGGATGGTGAGGTGTCTCTTGCTCATTCTCCCCTTCCCCAATAAACAACTTAGCTGTGTGTAAAACACTTGTTCATTCATCTCTCGGTGGAAATGATTACGAGAGGTTGATTGCAGAAACCATCATCTGGCGTCTATCCGATGTCTGTTCGAAGCTTTACTTTTCAACTCTCTTCAGATTCAATTGTTTATCAGATTGTAAGTTGCTCAGAAGTAAAATATCTGCCAGGTTGTACCCAATCTAAGAGCGTGCATCATCCCTTGGACTTATTTAGATGTGTATGCAATGTTAAGTTTCAACTACCCATCTTTGTAAGTGAACTTTTTTTTTTTTTTAGCAGAGCAGTTGAAGTACGGTTAGAGACAGGTAAATCTGCCTTCTAAATGAACATATTAAATAATAAACAGGAAGATTGCATACAGACCCGTAAAATGTATACAGACCTTGACAATGAACGTATTTATGTATTTGGTCTGGTAAAATACCACTGTGTGTGTTTTTGTTGTATCTTTACAAAATCTGTACTGTATTTTAAGGAGTCTAAAGGTGCGTACACACTTCCAATTTTTATCGTTCCAATCGAACGACGAACGATCGATTGGGCAAAAAATCGTTCGTAAAAAAGTAACCAACGACGCCGACGAACGAGGAAAGTTGTTGGAAACGAACGACCGGACCGGCGGATCGGATTGGACGACGATCATTGACCATCGTTCGTGTGTACGGTCGTTCGTTGATCGTCCATGGGCTGAGCATGCGTAATGAACGAACGTTCGTTCACTTTCCTGTTGTGCACATAGTTCCTCTATCGCTCAAACGATCGTATCTATTGTGTGTACAATATCTACGAACGATCGTGTCGTTATCTCTATGTGCAGGATCGGTGCTATACGATGGTTCGTAGATATCGTGCAGGATCGTTCGTCGTTCGTTTTCCAACGATAATAATTGGAAGTGTGTACGTAGCTTAACAAACCCTCCTAGTTCTAATTTTGGACTACAGAATAATTATTGTTGATGTTTCATAGATGGATAGAGTAGGAGAGTTTGACTAGTTTAGAAAAAAGACAAGTGGGAAAGGTGTACTTTCTGTATTTTTGTTTTCCTTGGCTTACATTTACAAAAATGTATTTTTTTTTTTTTCCCTCATTTATGTTTTCTTTTATTATATGTGTAGGGCAAATGTTTACTTGTAATACAGTGAAAAATTGAAATAAAAACAAAAAGGTTTCCATCCCCTTAACAAAATAAAGCATTCTCTCGTTCTGTCCTTATGTATCCTTTCAACTCCTACACAAATGAAAAAAAAAGTGACCTAGTCCTTTTCTAAATTCTGAACACAGATTGCTTGCACAATAGATTGCTGTTATTTTAAAAATGCCACTCATCTCCCTCTAAAATTTATTGCTGTGTGGAAATGGAGTCTGTACAATAACGTGGCTTTGCACTTTTCTTTTAAGGTTAACTTTAGTTCCCTGTAATAAACTAAAGCGTAGAGAGCAGTGGTCTAAGCCATGTCAAACCGCTTGAAAAAGGTTCTTAGCCTGATCTTGGTAGATTCAATTTGAGTAGACATAAGCAATATAAAAGTCCACAGAATTTCTTTTTTTTTTAAATTGGCACCCTAAAAGAAGTATGATGACAGATATCTTGTAAAAGAGTAGACTGAATACTTACCTGTCTGACAGGTGGTAAGGGAAATGTACTGCAGATTCTATATTGTGTGCTGTAAGTTTTGTTTACCAATGATGCTATGTGTGCTTTTCAATGTCATGCGATGTAAAAAGGGGGACTAACTAAATACCTAGTAAAAAAACACATGTACCTTTTGGTTTTTACTTTAAAACAGACTGTAACATTGGTGACCAGTTTTATTCGGTAAATAAAGTATTGTCATTTGCTGTAAGCTACGTTAGCATCTAGGAAAAAAGTATGGGGTAGATGGTAATGTACTGGCTGTGCAGGAAAATAGGTTTTACAGTTGGGCACTGATTTTTATAATTACTTAAAAGCTTTTTTCCTTTTGTATTACTGCCTTTTATAAGCATTTCCTTGTAAGAATATTGAAATTATATAGTTTTTAGGTAGTGTGTATTACTTTTTCATGTAGGTTAAATAATATAATGTATTGTTTTGCAGCAATTTTTTCAGCTTGTGAAGTTAAGAAAACTCGGCCTTAGTGATAATGAAATTCAAAGACTTCCTCCAGAGATAGCAAATTTCATGCAGCTGGTAGAACTTGATGTATCACGGAATGGTAAGTCTCAAATGATTGATGATTTTTGAAGAAATTTGTTTTGTTCAACATTTAAAGTTCTTTTTCAACAAAATTATATAGGCAGGTTCAAAACTGCTTATACAAGTTTGCCTCATTCGTCAGGCCTTCACAGGAGTATTCAAGTTCACATGTACAAATAGAACCTTCAAATACATAGATCTGCCACTGCTGACTTTAAAGTGAAACTTTAACCCAAATTGATTTTTCCTTTAAGGGTTGCATGGTGTAGGGTCAAAGTCATCCTTAAGGCCTTTATAGTGCTCTTAGACACCAGAAGAAATGCACTCTGTTTTTTAATTGATCTGGTGTCATCTGCTAAAGTGGCTTCATATGCTTCTAGAGCAAAAACCTGGGTCATTATCAATTAAGCAGATAAAAGTCCTGGAGTTGATTTTGGGGGGAGGGGGGGTGCTTGTATGCTGAAGTTTTTGCTGTGAATAGACAACATGGGGTCAAAGGAGCTCTCCATGCAGATGAAACAAGCCATCCTTAAGCTGCAATACAGAAAAAACCCATCTGAGAAATTGCTACAATATTAGGAGTGGCAAAATCTACAGTTTGGTACATCATGAAAAAGAAACAAACACTGTTGAACTCGGCAACGCCAAAAGACCTGGACATCCACGGAAGACAACAATGGTGGATGATCGCAGAATCATTTCCATGGTGGAGAGAAACCCGTTCACAACAGACAACTAAATGAACAACACTCTCCAGGAGGTAGGTGTATCGATATCCAAGTCTACCATAAAGAGAAGACTGCATGAAAGTAAATACAGAGGATGCACTGCAAGGTGCAAGCCACTCATAAGCCTCAAGAATAGAAAAGCTAGATTGGACTTTGCTCAAAAAATCTAAAAAACCAGCACAGTTCTAGAAAAAAACATTCTTTGGACAGATGAAACCAAGATCAACCTTTACCAGAATGATGGCAAGGAAAAAGTATGGAGAAGGCGTGGAACAGCTGATGACCCAAAGCATAGCACATCATCTGTAAAACATGGCGGAGGCAGTGTGATGGCTTGGGCGTGCATGGCTGCCAGTGGCACTGGGACACTAGTGTTTATCCATGATGTGACACAGGACAGAAGCAGCTGAATGAATTCTGAGGTGTTCAGAGACATACTGTCTGCTCAAATCCAGCTAAATGCAGTCACATTGATTGGGAGGCGTTTCATAATACAGATGGACAATGGCCCAAAACATACAGCCAAAGCAACCCAGGAGTTAAAGCAAAGAAGTGATATATTCTTCAATGGCCAGGTGAGTGACCTGATCTGAACCCAATTGAGCATGCATTTCACTTGTTGAAGACTAATCTTCGGACAGAAAGGCCCACAAACAATCAGCAACTGAAAGCCGCTGCAGTAAAGGCCTGGCAGAGCATTAAAAAGGAGGAAACCCAGCATCTGGTGATGTCCATGAGTTCAGAACTACAGGCTGTCATTGCCAGCAAAGGGTTTTCAACCAAGTATTATAAATAAACTTTTTTTTTTTCAGCTTTAATGAAATTTTAATTTGTCCAATTACTTTTGAGCCCCTGAAATAAAGTGATTGTGTAAAAAAAAGCTTTAGTTCCTCACATTTTTATGCAATCTTTTTGTTCAACCCACAGAATTAAAGCTGAAAGTCTGCAGTTCAACTGCATCTGAGTTGTTTCATAAAAAAAAAATTGTAGTAATGTACAGGACCAAAATTAGAAAAAAAAGTTATCTCTGTCCAAATATTTATGGACCTAAGTGTATAATATGCAGAGCTCTAGCAGCATTGCTACTTGATGGTAAATATATGCTGCACTTAGAAATAATATAGTGACGTGTCCCAGTGAAAGCAGTAAGCAATGATGATAACAATGACTACTTTACAACATACTCTAGACATGAACTACATTTCCTCCATGATTATACTGTATGCAGCAAGTTCTAAATATCCTGCAAATACATTGATACTAAGCTTCCCAGTTCCCGCAATAGTATAATCAGCGGTTATTGACTACAAAAGTCCTATCTTTAATTATCTCAACAGCAGGTTGACATTATTCGGTTCATAAAGGACTAAATGACCAGAATTGTGACTGTAACCTGAATCGAAACAGCAACCCCTGCCAACATAATACCTGGTCTTATCGTCTCCCCCCCTCCCCCCCATTTCTAATGACATTTCAAGTGCCAGTGCCTGGAATGCCATTTCAGAGGCCTCATGTTTACCAGCGCAGAACAAAATAGTAAGCACTGTTTATTACATGTGTGATTTGTTTAGTAATAAAATGAGCAGTACTTTGAAAACTAAAATCTCTTGTCTTTGTTAGCAGGGATTATGGTGAGCCTAACTTGTTTTGCTTTGATCCGTGTTGTATGTGACTGTATTACGTATTTGTGCTTTGGTTGTGCAGCATATGCTCTGCAACATCTGGCTGAAACGAAACCAGTTCTATATTCAAGCCATGTTTTCACTTGTAATATTTATTTATGGAGTTACTATATCATGACACACAGTAAGGTGTCCTATGAAAAATCATCCAAACATGCAAGACTCTGTTTGATTTTTCAGATCTTTCTAAAATTGTGTATATGCATTGGTTTTACCCTGATACCAATACATTAAATGCCAGTCTTTATGTTAAGGTTTAAGTTATGCCTAAAAAATTTTTTTTCTGTAAGAAAGGCATTTTTAAGCACAGGTAGAAGTAACGTGAATGGAACTTCCTTTTTTGGATCTGAAGTCTAGTGTGCTCAAGGGGAGAAGGTGCAGGTGTCATTTTGCACTAAGACCGATAGGTTTAGGTTGCCAGTACTAGAAGTCAAAGAAGACTGAAGAATTGTGCTGCTTAGAGGAATTTGAGTTGGGGCAAATGGTGTTGGAAGTAAGAGTTTATACCAAGGAAAGAAGATTTTTCAAAAAGTGATGTTTACACACCATTCACACATACAATTGGCCTGGTATTTACTTTCTAATGTTAAAAAAAAATGTAGATTTGTTTCATGCCAAAATTAAGTACACCTCTATATTTTCCATCAACAAAATTAAATACAGGTGCAAAAGAGCAATTTATGAAAGAAAAACCCAAAACAGATCGCAACTAAAGGAATTTTGCATAGTGTAGCTGCCATAGCTTTCATTGAGTTGATTTTAAAGACTGGTGGGCAGTTATGTAAAACGCCTACATGAAGTCATTGATAGCAACTTCTGACGCCAAGACTTGGATGTTAATTTTTCCACAGAATACCGCTTTATCAATTTTTTTTTTTTTTAAGAAAACTGCCCATTTTCTTTTTGTAATTAAACTATTGTACTGAAGGAACAATGATGCTTGACTTTTTTCCTTTGTGTATTGATTGGTTACACTACTTCTTATGGGATGTTTTTTTCTTAGTGTACAATAGGTAGTATTTCATTTTGTTTTGCATTCAATGCTTTTCTTTGCAAACCGAGGATCTATGTAATGTCTTTAGTTTATAGGATATGACTCGATGTAACATAGGATTAGGATAAAATGTAAATGAGCCCCTGTATATGTATGTATATATGTGTATGTGTGTGTGTGTG
>NC_092861.1:63580433-63601308 GCF_032062135.1 Pyxicephalus adspersus
ACCATAATTTTCCAATCTGCTAATTGTGTAAAATATTTTCCAGATATTCCAGAGATACCAGAAAGCATCTCATTTTGTAAAGCACTCCAAGTAGCTGATTTCAGCGGAAATCCTCTCACAAGGTAATGTCAACATTAATTGGATGCTTTAAATTTGTCATGGAGCATATTTTTTATAGGCATTTTTCGGTTGTGTGTGTGTATATAAGAATACAATAGGGATTTTATAATGTTTCTTAACATCCTTTTATTATCTAAGCTTCTGATGTCTCGGAAAATGGACTGTAAAGACCCAGGGGGGTGTTAGCAGTATGTTTAATGGTTATTGTGGAGCATACTGAACTGAAAACGTGTGAGGTATCAAATACTAGAAACAGTTTTGCAGTAAGCCTTCTGATACGGCATATTTTTTTTTTAGTGTTGATTTCAGAGCGAGATGGCTTTATACATTTAACAATGACTAAGTTACATATGATTTTAGGCAGGCATATTGCTAGGGGTTTAAATTCATGATTTGGTTTTAAGATGATGCCTTGCTAAACAAAGGGTTTTAGGTTAATTATCAGGGTTAGGTTAAGTGTTAAAGGACACTTCAAGGTGCCGTTTTGGCAACCCTGTTGCTATGGTAAAAGCATTGAATAAGTCTTATTGTCACCTTTCTGGTGGTCAAATCCTCATTCTTTTGAAGAACTATGGGCATCAGAAAAGTACCTGACAGGTGTGTTTCTTCGGTAGCTTCTCACTAGGTCTTGTCTTTACCTCCCTTAGCCGCTAAGTCACTACTGTGTCCTTTTTAGTAAGGAAATGGAGGAGCTTCCAATCTAGGGGTTTACTTTATATCCCCTGTAATGACATAGATTTTTAGATACATATTGAAACAGTGTGCTTCTTCTGCTACAAAATTTTGCTAAAAGCTATTGCACATAAACCATAAAAAGTGATTCTCTCCCCCACCCCCTAAGGTCTAACCTAATCTCCTTTTTCTCTGTAGCACACTGTAAATATCAGTTGTCAAAGTATTTCCAGGGAAAACTCTGTAAAAGGCTCTATAAAAAATCCTATTTTAGAGCTATGATTATTCTCAGACCTTACTGAATACCGGCAATAAACACTTCTCAATCCTAATGAGATTTTTTATTTTAAGATTTTTATTTACATTTTTTTCCTACAGTATCAGACTGGCTTTATTTCCTTTCCAGCTGTTTTGTTTTTCTTACTATACCTACTGTGCACAGAAGTGTCGGACAGTAAAATTTCACTTTTATTTTGCAGGTTGCCTGAAAGTTTTCCAAATCTGGAAAGCCTGACATGTCTGTCTATTAATGATATCTCGCTGCAGGCACTTCCAGAAAACATTGGGAAGTAAGTATGTCAGCCAATGTTCATCTTGTTTTTTTTTTAGACAATAAATAAATCACGTCATAAATCAAGTGTTGTGTGTTCCCTTGTTGCAAGAGATGCCAGACTGTTGTAGTGCTTTAAAATAAGATCCCTAAGTAACTTAACATCTTAGGAAATATAACTACTTCATCGCTGCTAATCAAATAGTTTGTAGCAAACTACAATTGCAAAGTACAGCTCTTACAAATTTACTATAATCCCACCTCTCATCTTTTACTTACTGATTATGTTTGTTGCCAAAGGCAAACTTTAAAGTTTCATGACCAGAGAGGTGCATGGGGAGCTGTAAATTTCAATTCACTAAACCGTTTTTAGCATGTCACGGAAACGGGTGCTTTAGAAGCCAATCCAATTTTAACCGATAAAGCAGAGACGAATATGAAAAGTCATTGCTTTGAGCACTGCTTTATGCCGTAGTGTGTTCTACTGAGCATGCCTAAAAATGAATAGAGTAATTTGGTATGCCTCATAACATGGATAAAGTCAATAAAGCAGTTTATAGGAAAATAGAGAAAATATTTTTTTTAAGCTTTTGTGTCTTTAATTTTGAACTTTATGTAGTTTGTATGTAGCAAATACTGTTTATTATCTGCTGATCTTTTCATAAGGATGAAGGGTATTAAAAGCTAAATTTCCAACTAGCAGTAAACATTCTGAGGCTGAGCCATGTTTAAAAACCTTCTAGCTTTGGAAAAGTCATTGAAAAGGCTCTGGTACTGAAATTCTGCTTGCCCACCAATGGCAGCCATGATGGGCAATGAGGAAGAAAGGTAAAGTATGAAGTCAGGATTTTGTCTGCAGTTTTTAAACCCACTGGCGACATTTCATTTCTGGCCAGGAGACAAATCAGAATAAAGCTATACAAAAAAACAAAACAGAAAGAATTATGTAAGTGGTATGGGTAGCTTTTACAAACCTTCACACCACCCATCATGCATTATTGTTTAACCACTAGTAGAAGGCACTCTGTTCCAATTTAAAGTGTGTAACAAACTCATGTTACTTGTCTTCTATGGCAAGAGTTTGTTACACACACAGCACCATTAACTGAACAGAGATTTAAATAATATATATATTGCTTTATGTTCGAGTATATACTCTACTTTTCCTAAGTCTATCTAAAATAGTTTTGTGTTAAAGCAGCATTTGACAGTGTAAGGAATGGTTTGGTATACCTTTTAGGCCTTATAACCATCTTCATCTCTGTTGGGGATATTTCATTTCACTCCATCTGCCTTGTACTTTTTGTCTAGGCAACCTTGCCATACATATCATCTAAACGTGCTGGGATTTTTAGTTCTACGAAGACTGAGTTGATTAAGCGTAAAAGATAAATAGGGTTCTTCAAAGAACACGGTTAGTATTTAGAAAACAGCCAAACTTTACACAAAACTAGTAATAGAGTAGAGAGAACTTCATCTGCCTGTTACGGTGTGTGCTTAGCTCCCAGACCGCAATCTAACAAATGACAAAGATCTACTGTTGCAGCTGCAGCTCTGCCTCCTGCCAATTTGTTTCCAGCTAAGTGGTTACCCTTTTCTTTGTTTTTGTTTTATTTCCCATTCTTTTCAGCAACAACAATCGATTTTCCTAATGCTTCTCTGTGTTCAGTTATTCATTATTACCATGGGAAATTCATTTTCCTAATTGTTTTGGGCAAGTTTATAAACTGTTGAAAAGAACCTGTCACATGTTTTCATCTTCAGTGTTTGTTGCCACTCTGGACCAGAAGTAATCTATTATATGTAAAGGATGTCCTCAAGGTCAGATATCAGCACTGCCTTGGAAACACTATGGTAGAAAAGCTGTTGATTTAGAGGTAAAGAGTTTATTGAAATCTATACTCGGGGAAACATGAAAGTGTTATCTACGGACTTCCTTTTGAATATATTGGTTGCATGGCTGCTGTAATAATACTTTTTGCTCCTCAGCAAGCATGAAACTTGCTCTGTTTTGTGTGTGTGTGTTTTTTTTTTGGGGGGGGCTATATTATAACTAATATTACGACAAGATAATTATAAACAACTGCAGGCTGTGCATTTTCTCAGTATTTGTAGGTACAAAGCCATGGTTCCCTGACTTATGTTGGAGCGTGTGGCCATGAAAATGTATGGTTTTTAATGTGGAACAGTGGCTTGCAAGTGGGCAAAATGGATAAAAAAAAAGACGCTGGTTGCAATCTTTTCTTGAATGTACGCTGAGCCGTAAATGTGCAGCTAAGTGTACAGTTTCAGCATACCTATTATGTGATTCTGGCTTGGCTAGTGAGCATGGCCGAAGATCCAAGCCTGGAAGAAGACCAGGTAAAGATGTGGGCCCTAGCGATAGAGTAGGAAGAGGTGAGTTTAGTTTAGAGGGTTCTGCAAAAGGGAGGAACCTGAAACAATGGTTTCAGTTAATAAAATTAAAAAAAATCGCTGTGACATTAGCCTTTTTCACATCTCTGCCCCAACATAGGACCTAAGTAATATATTAAAGAAAAGCAGACATCCAGGTGCCAGTGACTAGCGTTTTAGGAAGGGGTTCTCTGACTGTTTTTTGTACACTACAGAGGCAATGCCAGGATTTAATCCATTGAACATCCATTGAGTGCAATAGTAGGTTCTTGCCTTTTATCTAAATGTTACAGTTTTGGACTTTGCTTACATACCTCTGGCACGGTTTAGACTCTGCTACAGCACCTCACCTTGTGACTTGCTGGAAAGTTACTGTGTTGCAGTCTGATCACTGGAGTAGAGAAGACAGAAGAAATGCTGAAGCAAAACCCCTGGTGCTCAAGGTGATGAAAGTTGAGCATTTTCTGAAACAGGAATATTAATAAGAACTAGTTACAGTAAAGTTACGTACTGTCTAAAGAAAAAAACCTCATAGCAGTAGCAGGAAGGTCTGTAGTCTATTTAGGTTAATTGTAAGGAGGCAGTTGTGTTTTCATCTGTGATTTCAAACAACTAGGCAAACGTTGTTAATGTAGCATAACCTTTCTTGACCCTTTTAACACAAGAAAACCATTGAAACACATTTTTAGGTCTTTAGCGAACCCCTGCTGAGAGTAACTCTTAATAGCAACATAGACAGGAATACAAATGCTTTTCTTAAATAAAGTAGGCAAAGTCTAGACCTGTCAGATTTGTATTTGTCATTTCTCCATCAAGACCGTAAATGAGGATTAAATAACTTTAGTGAAATCTGGCCGAAGTTCTAATCAATCCCCACACTACCCAAAGCTAGAAAAATACCAATGTTTGGCTTGACAAAGGCTTTAGAGAGCCAGATATTGCAACCATGGTGGCAACTGAAGACCCAGCCACTATAAACACCAATAGATAAATCTGATAGCTGGATTCAGCTAAAATTGTATTGATAGTTGGCCTCTTGGAGTTGTCCAACCTTGAAATTGTTCAGAACTTTATTAGAAAACTGGTTTACCCATGTTATACAATTATATATATTTGTTTTCGTATCCTGCAATGCACATACATTATATATTTATAAATAAACATGGTATTAATGAACTGTGGCATGGTGTCCCTGCACATTCTGCACAGTTCAAAACCATGAAGCAGTGGTGGGGAAAAAAAACTATTTTTGTATTGTTTGCGGATACATGTATGGAATACAAATTAGATTTTGCTGCAAAGCAGTACAATGGTGACAGTAAACCATGTCCAAATATTTTATCCTAGTAATGTGCCTACACAGTCATAAATTATGACAGCAAATCTTGCTCTTAATCTACCAGTTGTGACTCCCTAGATGAAGCAGAATAAATCCCACCACTGATTTATATCTGATCTGCACAAGTGATGTAGAATGTCTGGGATGGATGGGTGTTGCAGAAGGTTTGGTAATTTTATTTTAACATTTTGTGCTTTAATACATATGTCCTTTCTTCCCTGCCTTTCATTAAGTTTAGTGATTCTGAAGTGGACATATCGTGCTACAGCTTTTCTTTATTTCTCTTGGCAATATTTTTTATTGAATTGAACAATACAAGGAAAATCTCACATCAGAGGGAACCTTGTAATGGCACATACTGATTACTTTCCTTGTAAAATATGTGCTCAGAATGAAAAATAAAAAAACTATGATTTAAAGGAGTAAAGGACAAATGAAAGTTGATATTAAATACTGGATTTGGAATTCTGGAATGGGTAAATGAATAATATTTCACAACATACCTGGGAATGTGCCCAAGTTTACCATAGAGCTGGTTGTCTCCCAGCATCAGTGCTACCATACATGGATAAGGGTGATTATTGAGCTCATTCTTGTTTAGACACTGAGCTGCTCACTAATGGAGCAATCCCAAATGAAATATAACTGATCCCAACATTATTATGTTCTCATAGTCATGGAACTGTGAGTGGTTCGGTAGCGCTGACTACACTTCATTTTTAAAAATACTATGTGTTGTCAACCCCTTAATAAAAAATTTTGTGAAGTAGAGTGGAATGCATTCTGGTAGACTATTAGTGTTATTATTTTACAGGATTTATATAGCGCCAACAAATGCCATGCTTTACAAATTCCCTAGTCATATCACTAACTGTTCCTCAAAGGGGCTCACAATCTACCATAGTCATATATTACCATCTCAATCTAACCATACGCAATCTTACCATAGTCATATATTAATGTCTTCATGTGTGTTAATCTTTAATGCAGTCTAAGGTAAATTTTGGGGGCAAGCTAATAAACCTAACTGCAAGTTTTTGGAATGTGGGAGGAAACCCACGCAAACACAGGGAGAACCTGCAAACTCCATGCAGATAGTGTCTTAGCTGAGATTTAATCCTGGGACCTAGTGCTGCAAAGGCCAGAGTGCCAACCTTTGAGCCCAACAATACGACTAACATAATGTATCTGTATTGGTAGGGCCATTACAGGGATGAAATGTGTTTGTATTTCAAGTACTGCATATGTGTTCACATTTTTGGCTTGACATATGATTAAATCACTATCTGAACATCATTACTTCACTGCCCTTCTTTAATCCAAAAATTTGTAATGTTTGTTGTAGTTGTAATGTTTACTGCATATGTCAGTTCCGTGTTATCAGTAAAGCTCTACAGACTGCATTAATGCTTTAACTGCATATGCATTTCAATGAAATTCTCAAAAACATTTTATTGCACAAGTAGGAATAGGGTTGAAATTTCTGCAAGGTTTTTATTCTGATCTTAGGCTTTGTTTTAGGAAATCCCCCTGATTTAATGTCCTTAAAAGGATTATTAGTAGGCTAGGAAAGGAAGGAGAATCTCCTACATGGCTACAACAATAAATACAACAATATTTTTTTGGCCAGGCTTTTTTTTTTATAGAACTGCACCTTCTTTTGTTTGTGACATTTTTCAAAGTTCCTCCTGACCACCAACTGAGCACCTGATATTCCTACAAGTTTATTATATTCCTATAAGCATTCAATGCACCTAAACACTTGTTCGGAGTGAATAATGCCAGAGATGGGTGTGCCAGTCTTTCCTTCACTGTTGGATGAAGTTAAATGGTGAGAGCATAAATTCTGACAAATCCTTTTCACCAGTTTGGTAGCAGCTTGATGGCACTAATGTAGGGGCAGAAGGCAGAAGTTTCCTGAGGTGCATTGAATGCTGAGACTTGTATAGCACATGAAAGTTCTTCCTGTGTTTTTTCTACTTGATGGAAAGTTGGTGGTAAAGTTAGCGACCATATAGATTTTTGATTTTAACAAGCAAGTTAAGTTAGGTAGACTTTAGTAAATGGTACCGTTTATATTGCTTATTTACAAATTGTGCAAGACTCATTACGATATTGTGTCTTAAAAGGTTTACAATAAAATAAGTGTGTTGGAATACGTTGGTCTCTTTGGTGCAAACATTCATATATTTTCTCATGAACAAATTACGAATGCTCCTTTTAATTATTATAATTTAAAGGTTACTCTAGGAGGATGGTTGCACAGTCTTCTGGTTGCCACAATCTACTTTTCAAATTGGATGATACAATTTAGTGGTTGTTCTTGATTCATGAATTCACAGACCAGTGCTACCAGTCAATACTTTTGGCTACACAATTAAATGTCTATGCAGTCACCAGGTCTTTAGCCTGTCAGAAAATGAAATTGTCCAAAGAGCTAATCTGACCTTAACTTCAACTCCTGTCAAGCATAAAGCACACACCCTATTATCCATACCACTAGTATGATCTAGATTAAATAAATAGAATTTATTTTCCAATATATACACCACAAGACAGAGCTGCAGCTCAGTTGTATGCATACCTTTTACAAAGACTACATTTCGTTTGAAATTATTCTTCATACAGACACTAGATTCTCATAGCCCAAGGCAACAGTCTGTGATCTTTTCTGATAAAAATTCTGTGTTAGTACAGTTGGCTCTTAAATATAATATAGTAATCAGCCATGCCGGTTCACTAAACGGCTGTCGCAAACAACATATATGGCTTTCTAATTGAAGGGAGAACGCAAAGGCTCCTGCCTGTCTGCTCTATCCATACAGCACTCCTTTGTTTCTACAATCACCCAAAGGTATCACTAATTATCATTTTAAGCGACAATGACCGGGTGTCTCTACAGGGTTGGACATTGAGAATTTTAATATTGGAATAGCATGTTTGGACAAGTTCAGTGTGGAAGATGCCCTATAATTAAATTACCTAAACATGTATTAGAAGAATTTGTGGACAGACCTTTAAGTGACCACTGTCTGTGGCTTGTCTGTGTCACAAATGTGTGCATGCCAGTGGTTTGCCCTTGTAAAGCTACTGGATCCATATCACACTCAAGCAACTAACATTCCCTAAAGCAGTGGTCCCCAACCTTTCTGACAGCAGGGCCCAATAACATGCAATAAAATGTGGCCACAGCCCAGTTTATGTAAAGCTTACACTACTCTGCTATTCTCAGCAGCTCGGCCTCCTGTCAGCACACTAGCTGAGAATAGCAGAGTAGTGTAAGAGAGCTGGTGTGCTGTCAGCTGGTGGCTGAGCTGCTGGGAATGGCAGAGAAGTGAAAGCCTTTACATACATTGCTCTGCCATTCTCAGCAGCTCCTGTGTAAGCAGTGTGAGGAGAACTGCCCCACCTCTTGCTGGTTGTGCTGCTGCTGTCACACTGTCACTAGCTTTGGAGCAGTATAAGGAGGGCCGTTGGCGCTACCATTAACTGCGCTTCTGCCTCCTGTCATTTGCGGCCCCCAACTCCCCAGCCACGGACTGGCACGGGTTCGCACCCAGGGGTTGGGGACCACTGCCCTAAAGGATAGAACAGTGTTGGCAGCATGCTTACTCTTAGCGCAGGGTATTTTCCATGGTGCCTTGTTCTTTATTTCAATTTGCTCATATACCCCTTTAAAATCTTTTTAAATTTGAATTTAGCAATTCTAAACTCCTTTTCTCTAAAGTGGTGTAGCAATAACAGTAACCTATAGAGACAGATTTTAATTTACCTGTATAAGTAAACATACATGCTAAATTGTTATGTCAACTAATATATCTGCTTTGATCCTATCTGCCATCAGTAGAAATCTGATGTACACTGTCCTAGCTCGAAATCCTGCTGTTAGATTATTGCATTTCTGATCATGGTCAGAATCCTGCCATTTCTGTAGCTCCATGTCCAAATAATTTCTTTAAAATTAGACTGTAATTGTTCACCAATAATGATTAGACACATAAGTCCTATTCAATAAGGCAATTCTAACCGTAATATGGTGTGTAATAAAGCAATTAATTCTACTGTTTGAGACTTTTATGCCTGTTGCGATTTATTGTATGGAATATGTATTTTACAACTTTTGGAGTTTTACCTATTTTTTTTTCAGGTCCTTGTTCCTATTCACACATTTTTGTACCTTTTTAAAGGATATGTGAACCTTTACTATAAAAGTTCTGGCTCTTTTTTGGTTTAAATATAGAATATACCAATATTTTGTTAAATCTTGTCAGCAGAACTTTTTCTGTTCTGTATTCTTATCTGTTCCATACATATTTCTGAAGTCTTCAGAGACCCTTCCAGCCGTGTTGTGAGAGGAGGAAGTTATAGTAGTCCCGTGTATTGTGTCCCTACAAAGTAAATAATGAGTGTTGTAATCCTAGGACATGAATTGGGTTACTAGGCAAAGTCCCTGGGTGAAAAAAATGGTAAAATAGCACAAATAAAGAAAACTAATTCATTGATAACATCTAAGGACTGGTAAACTGCAATTTATTACTTTTGTTGTTTTACAGTTTAGGTCCATATTAATATCACACTAGGGAATGAACAACTTCAACAGAACCCATGTCTTCTACAATTTTTTTTATATATGTGTGTCTGTTTTCTCTTGCAATTTGACTCCTTGTCCTAAAAAAGTGAGGTTACTGGAGATTAAAAGAGATTATACCTTTGGGGATAATGTCTGACGGTTTGTGCTCCATTTAGTCATAAATAAAGCCCTGTAAATTTGGACTGTTACTATGGTGACGTTGACAAAAGCTTAGCATTTGTGCTAAAGCAAAGGCTTAGAAGCTTACTGTCGGTTATGATGGTTAGTGTCCTGAAGTTGGTCATTTGAACATGTAAATCTCCGAGTCTGTGTCTTCCTTGTGCTGGATGTACACTATGGGAGTGTTCAGGGTTTACCTATAAATTCTGAATAGTGTTAGATATGTTAAACAATTCATGTTTGAAAGTTTTATTGTACTTAATAACCAATATTTAAATGTTACACATTTTTTGGTAAATATTTAATACAAATTTTAATATAAATATATTGAATATGAAGAAATCAATGGAAAAAATTCCATATCCATCAAAAAGAAAAAAGTTTCCACATCCCTGAATGACAGAAAACATAAAGAAATAAGGAAACCCTTCAACTGCTTGTAGGCAGAAAAGCCTAAATAGTAGGGACTTTCGATATTAGACTACATTAGACTTTCGATATTAGACTACAATATTGATATAATATTAATAACTATAATTGCAGTTAAAATGTCTAATATTTTGTTTGAACAGGTAACAAAGATAAAAACATATAGTGCAATTGACAATCTTCCAATTAAACGTATAGCATGGAATAATGCTACAAGAATAACCCTTGTTTAGAGTAGGTGCCCGACACATTTTGTGGGTAGTCATTCACTTCTTCAGGGGAAATATACTAAATGTGCAGATATTTTTACAACCTTAGCACTCATTTTAAACAGAATAATGATGACAAAGGTTAATCGAGTACAGCAATGGACTGCTGGGTCAAAGCTTAAAGGCAGATAAGGACCTATTCCAAACCAGTATTTTTTAGTGATCTGCATTTACTTTTACAACTATTGTGAAAACTATTTTTGAATCGTTATATATTCTATATGTTTAACTGGAAGTTTAATTGTACTATTTTTTAGTACAAGTTTTTATCTTTGTTAACTGTTTAAATAAATATGAGACATTTTAACTGCAAATATTAGCCAAAAACTCCCTACTATTTAACCTTTTATGCCTGGAAGATGTTGAAGGGTTTCCTTCTTTCTTTATATTTCTATATTGAATATGAAATATATGTTTTGGAGACTGGAGCCCATACTAAAGTTCTTCTTTAAACTTCTTTAAACATAGTGCTGAGGTGCAATTACGTATGATGTCCTAAGGCTAAAGACTTTAGCTGATTGCACAGATTATTTTCTGTACAGAATAAAGCAGCATGGCTATTTCCTTTACATCAGTTTAAATATATTTTATTAAACCCTCTGGTAAGCTTAACGTAAACCCATGTCTTTGAGAAGACATCGCTTCAGCACATAGGGAAGTCAAGGATGACTTGTTTTTAAAGTGCTTAAACTGCATGTTAAGAACACTGAAAAAATGCTTTTATAATAATCATTTCCATTGTCTTTAGATAGGGCTTGGGCAGTGTCTGAGGAAAAAAAATACTACTACATTATAAGGGGGTTATTTTAAAGGTCTAATATTTGCAACTGTTATCACATGAACATAAAATTGCTTTAAGGTGGTCTTATTGATCTTGCCTTTAACATTTTTGTTTTTCTAAAAATTGCTTTCTAATCTCTTCTGACATCTTTTTCGTTTCTCTATCCTCGATCTATATTCACTGTGTGACACAACATAAAGCTGAACTTACAGTTATTACTTTTCACATAGGATGAAGGGCAGCTTGTGCAATTGGTAATGTGTGATTCTAATTAAAGAAAACAGCTAGTTTTAAAAAAGCACAATAAAGCATGGAAAATTACCATATATACCGACTTTAAAATCAAGATATTTTTTTCTTTGCCCTCAAAGTAAAGGTTTTTTTTTTTTTTTTTTTTTTTTTTTTTTATGGCAGATGGGACACTGTCTAGGTTCTCCTTCTCCACCCACTAGCATGCTCAGTTTATATACACCTTTCCAACGAGAAAAATTGCAGGTGTGTACGCAGCTTTACTTTTACTTGAATCTAATTAGATTTGAAAAAGTTAGTCACATTTTTCTAAAATAAAAATTATTTTCCTTGTGGTAAAGTTTTGTGAACTGAACCTGTTTGGTTTCAGTTTTTGAAAGGAGCTGCCAGACTTCAGTTATTTTGTTCTATCTTTTTCCTAAACTCAAAGAAACCAAGGCTAACGGGTATATATATATATATATATATAAACTTGTAAAGCTAGACATATGTAATCATGGGAATTGGATTATACAACTTCTTTTGTAAATGTTTTTATGACAAAAGGCCTTTCCTGTCCTTATAACAAAATTGTAAGTGGAAATGGACCAGTTAACCATACTTCTGAGAAGATGGATATATGAAATACTCATGAAGGCATCTGGATGATAACCAAACATAATTCATAAGTCTATTGTCTTTATATTGCCCGAAGCACAAGGCTGAGTATCTTGGATCAAATTTATGATATTTTACTGAAGTGTTGTACCACTTCATCTTAATTTTATATTAAGTATCTTTAATTCAGCTTAAGAACGAATATGAAAATTCTGCAAATAGATCATAAAAATTTAAAAAATAAATTAGATGTAAGAACAGCTGCCTGCCTAGCGGCATTTTTTTGGATTACCCACTAAGGAAATTGCATTGCTTTGTGCGGTGTCGGGGTAGCATGCATTGTCATGTTTGTACATTCATACGTTATCCTTACACAAGCATTCCTTATGTTCCTAGTGTATTAATGCGCTCTTCAATATAAAATAGGCATTTACTAATCATCAACAATATGATTTAAAGAGCACTGATGTATTGAAATCTAATGGAACCGTTCAGGATCCTACCTACACCAGATTTTCCAAATGGTCACAGTAAATCCTTACACAATTGTAGCTGAACTAGAGCTAAGCTACTACATACAGAGAAGAGATAAATTTTTAGGAGTTTTAACTTGTTAAAGGATTGTACTTCTGTCCTTCTAGCTTACTCATTTACTCATCTCTGGCACAAAGCCGTTTCCATCCAGCCTCTAGATTTTCTCTTTGTACACAGTAGAGTACTCTCTGGCTGGACGGAAGACCTGATTTTCTTGGCTGCAGGTAAGTAACCCTTACGGATCTTGTTTTGCCCCTGCTGAGCTGGTGAATGAACTGTAAAAGAAGAAGCAGTGGACTGATGGCTGATGATTGATGCATTTTTTGTGTTTAGGTTTTAACACTCATAAATAAAGCTGAACTTTAACCATAAATTAGAAAAAAACTTTCCTTTCCCCTAAAAAGGCAACTTTTGCTGCAATATTTAAATTCCATCCAGAAATTTTCCCCTGGGATGCTTTTTACTACTAAGTATAATTCAACCTAGTTCTAAACACAGATCATTTATAAGCATTGCAATGGGCTGATACCAGGTCAAATCCAGGTAACTACATTGTGTGTTTTAAAAAAGGGGTTTAGTGATGTATTAAAGAATACAGAGCTGCATATACATACAAATTCATATATCCTTGATGTTAGTTAGATATATTTGTGGGGGGAAATTATGAATTTGATTACTTTACATACTTCTGAAAGCAGCCTGCTTGATTCTGCCTAAAACCCTGTCAATTTCTGTACAATCCATGTAAAATTCTCAATTCTTTGATCATTCCTCAGCTTTGCAGGTTTTAGTGTTTTCATGTATATTTTGTCTTTTGGATATGCCATCTTCACACACGTCTCAGAAGTGAAGGTGTGACCCATTCAAATACACGTGTAAATGGAAATGTTATTACTTTCAAAGAAGTCATCACATTGAAATTGGATTTTATACTTTTGGTCTGCAGTGAAGATTTTAAATAGAATATATAAATGAATTTCCCTACTTCAGCCTAGTTAACTGATAAATGGGTACTTTATTTTTTTAATGTATTTAAGTACAAACTATACCACTTCATGGAAACTCCAGAGCTGTGTTTGTATTTAATTGGCTAGATAAGTGTGGACGTCATTGAATTATTAATGTAAATTCACAAGCCAATGCAAGATTAAAAAACTAAGCCAGAAAACTACCATTGTAAAAGATGGGTTACCAATGCCAACCCTTTTTTAGGCATAGGTTTACTTTTCACCCCCGTTCATGTCTGTGTGGTGCAGCACCACATGCATTACCACACTACATGGTAACACTGGTGCCATTCATTCTGATTTCTTCTGGGAATATATATCTAAATTACGCTGTTTATAGTGTCAGCGAGCATTGATATGAGATCACTACTTGTAACAACTGTCTTTAGTGACATCAATTTTTGCAGCACCTAGGAATCTAAATGCACACACATGAACTGTAGATGCAAGACCGTTTGCTGATGGTAAGAATAAGCATATTCATTACATTGCAGTACATCTTACTTTTGTATTTGTAGTGCTGTATTTCCCAACTAGGGTTCCTCCAGATGTTTCTGGGTTTCCTTGAGCAATTTGTGCCTGCATTATCACTGGCACCAATGATCTTTTTGCCTATCTGTAAAAGTTACATTGTTCTGACTGGTTAGTGATGTAATAGGTATTCTTCCTACTGACCACCATGCTATTGTATCCTGAGCTTTAAATATCATTATCATTGTTGGGTATTTCCCAAGGCTGCATACACACATTGGACTTTTGTTGTTGGAAAGGATCTTTCACATCCTTTCCAACAACAAAAGACTGAAAGATGCATAAACCAGTGCTGTACAAACAGCACATTTCTGCTCTATGCGGAGAGACAGCGAGTCAGCGGCACCCCACTGCGCTCTTTCCCCATCACTTGTATTGCAGTTCTTCGTCATTCACGCATCCGTCAGGACAGATCCATGAACGACGAGGGGAGAAAACCATCTGACGTGTGTACGTAGCCTAGGACCTGAGTTATTTCAAGGCTCCTGTAGTGTTTCACAAGCTGAATTGCATTGCAGCCATGTCATACAACACGGCTTCTTTTTGTGTGATATTATACTAGTATTTTGTCTCCCTTTGATGACTGAACCTTCTAGTTAAGGGCTTTTAGGTTCCACACACATATTTTGAGAAAAGTTTCCTTAATACATATACATTTTTAAACCACAATTTTATGTTTTTTTTTTTTTTTTTCTTTAGAAGTCAGATCATGACCTGTGATAAGGTTCTTTTTTTTGTTTTTTAGTTATATCCATAGCGTCATAGCACATAAAACAGGATAAAGAGCTTAAAATTATCTGCTTTTTGTGGATGAAATCTGGAGTGTCATCATTGGTATTCAGTGTGCTGCAGTTTTATTTTTTTCCTATATGTTAAGTAGACTATATTTGACTGCCAGTCAAGACAGACTATTGTGAAAATGGGCCATTAAATACAAGTACTGCAGCACGGACACTATTTCACACTGCTCAATGAATTTTAAAAAGTTCTTCTCTACTTTAACGAAAGGTTATCCCAAGATTTACATTTCCTAAAATATCTAGGGCTTTAGGATGAGAGTTTGTGTAGATTTGACCAAAACTGTGTTTACGAATATAACATCATTCAATGAATATATGGGTGTATAAATATCAATTTATTTCCATGGAATTTTAGAGTTCTCATTTTAACATTGTGCTGACTTGTTGTCCCCACTGGTACTCCGTCAGGAAACTATTTGTTATTCCAGTACATATTTTACTTTGTATTTCTTGCAAAGAATATCCCACCCAAACTTTTCAATGCTGATATTTGTTGTAACACATGTTCGCAATGTCTTTTTACATGGAATTGCTATCTAACTCACTTGTATGTCTGTGAAAGTTCTTATTATACTAGGGTGTAGCGAGCAGTAGTTAGTTACATTCATATGAAGGAACAATATTTTAGATCCAAACATAGACACTTACCTTCTCCTTGTTTGTATTTGTGTTTTTATTCTTTGCCAACCCTTACAACATTATAATCATACAAGTTTTTGAACTCCTATTTAGATAGAGGTTCAGGTAAGCAGGTTTCTTGGATAGGAATGTGTCAAGTTTTTGTAGATAAATATTGTACATTCTTTTTGTAAGGACACAAGTAAGTTTTGGACAGTCACAATATTTTAGAGCAATTATGTAAAAAGCTTATGTATTCATATCCTGGATCTGGGATCCTAGTTTCTGACACAGTTCGCCCTTTTTGTTGGCCAATTAAGATCACTAGAGAGTTTGACAGAAGGGAAGAAGGGGGTTTGTGGATTTATTTTGCTGTTATCCAAAGCAGATAGCCAAACTCCATGGCCAGGATATAATTTGAAAGATTCTCTTGCTTATGGTGAATCTTGGGGGTTGTATTGGTATATAATTCACTTTGTAAAGATCTATGTACCTCTAAACATAGGCACTGGCAGCATAAGCTGCTGTGGCTCTAGGTAGCATTGTGGATGGAGTATGACCAGCAACCTATTCCTACCACCATTCATAGGAATGTGTCAACAAACCAAAAATTGGGAGCTGTTCAGATTGGAAAATGTACCTATGGATAGGCCAACCCTCACCAGTGTGAAGGTGCACTAGGCCACAGTAGCCAGATCTTTGTATCCAGACATCCTGGATAGTTGGTACAGTTTAGATTTTTGTGTACTTTTGGGAGATGCTTTTTTTATGCACATTAAATGTAATGTGTGACGTACCTGGCTAACAAGCACGTGTAAATGCAAGGAAATGCTTATGTCTATGAGCCCTCCAAAGATTTTTTTTTTTTTTTTTTTATGTTTAGGTGTTATTTGGCATTCAGATTGCAAAAGAAATATATAGGGCAGAGGGAATCTGGAAAAAAGAAATCCTATTTTATCTAAATGTGCACAGCATTTATAGACATGTATAGACAACAATGCCCCTTACTCATGGTGTCTTCCAATATATAAATATACCTGCCAACACATTTCTTTTAATACTTCAATTTTGTTTTACTTTAAAATGCAATAATCACCTATATCTTAAGCCACGTAGTCTACTTTTCATCAGTTGTAATCTCTAATAACATGTAAAACATCATCTTGACCTTCCTACCTCGTATACGTGGTTACAAGGCTTATCCTGAAGCTTAGGGAAACGTTACCATCTCTGCCTGAATATTCATTAATTCTGTATTTAGTCACTCGACAATACCAGAGTAGTGATTTCTTTAGTATAGTAAAGTATGCTTCTTGATTGTCATATGTATGTTTGCTGGGGTAGGAAAGATCTAAATGGGGGTGCTATTACAGCCACACTGACACTATAAAATGACTCTGGACTGATTTTTGAAGAGTTAAAAATGAAACAGCTATTAAGTACTTACAATTGTATGCAGTTTGAAGTGTTTCACACAGATTTTGTCATTCTAATATCTGTAGAAAGCTGATGTTTGGTAGCATAATTTCAGGACTACTATAGGTTTGTTTAGCATAAAGTAAAGCATTGTACTTTATTTCCAGTCTTGGTATGCTCAATGAAATGAAATAAAATCTCTACAATATAATATAAAGCATAATGTACTGAACCTAGTGGTCCAATTGTGTATTGTACGGTGATTAACACAACATAACGAAGTACAACCATCCAGGTGTAGTGGTCCATGTGCAGTATGGTTTAAAGGATATCCATGAGCAATGTCCTCTTGCAGACAGCTTAACAGCTTGGTGTAAGTGGTGACTCTGCTAGTTCTACACCACTGGCTTTACCCTATAGCATCCATGCCAGAAATAAGTAGGTGGCAAATATGGTTAGGTCCAAAAATATTTTGAACAGAGACAACTTTTTTCAAATATTAATTCTGTACATTACCAAAATTAATTTTAAATGAAACAACTCAGATGCAGTTGAACTGCAGACTTTCAGATTTAATTCAGTGGGCTGAACAAAAGGATTGCATACAAATGTGAGAATGTGACCAGCATCTGGTGATGTCCATGAGTTCAAGACTACAGGCTGTCATTACCAGCAAAGGATTTTCAACCAAGTATTAGAAATGAACATTTTATTTTCAGCTTTTTTATTTGTCCAAATACTTTTGAGCCGCTGAAATAAAGTGATTGTGTTAAAAAAGGCTTTAGTTCCTCACATTTTTATGCAATCTTTTTGTTCAACCCACTGAATTAAAGCTCAAAGTCTGCAGATCAACTGCATCTGAGTTGTTTCATTTAAAATTTATTGTGGTAATGTACAGAACCAAAATAAGAAAAAAGTTCTCTGTCCAAATATTTATGGGCCTAACTGTATGTCTGACCCTGCTGTGCAACAGTCTGCATGCTGGGTATGTGGACATATTTCTGCCAAATTCAATGCCTGCTGCTATTTTGCCAAAGTGAACAAGTTGTAGCAAACATTGGATTTAATATTTATGATTTAGCTGTAATATAACTATAGGGAGAAAAGAATTTCTGTTTTCCTCAAAGGTGTATTATGCTAATGCATTTCAATGCTTTATTCAAAGAAGGCATTTTATTTCTTGTATAAAGTAGATTTAATCCTTATCCAGAACATTACCCGTATTTTCAGTTAGCTGTTTTTTATCCCTTGCTAACAACTGACAAGTGACTTGCTGACAGCCCCAGAGTTACAAACCTGATCGCTTGTAGTATGAAGTATTGGATTTGCTGATCTTTCTGCAATTGTCATCAGCCTGAAAAGTTTGTATGCAGTAATTTGAGGTGAAATCTATTGTATATTTTTCTGGTAAATGCTTTAGAAATGTTCCTCTAAGTGTTCTTGTACTTGTATTTCTTTGTGTTTGCCTCTGTGCTTTGATGATAAAACTTGTCTCCTTGACAGTTTTCTGCTACTGTATGTGCCATATAGAAGAAAAGCTATTGTAATTTTTTTGATGTTCAGTGTAATAAAATGTATAACCTAATTATAGGAACTATTAGAGCTGCCACTTTGAATACAGTCAGGCCTGGTTTGCGTTCTCACTGCATAAATTAAACTCCCGCTATACTCACCTGCCCCTGTTCCATTGAGGGGCCTCGCCATTTTTGTCCTCCTATCTTCTTTCTTGCAAGTATGTTCATCATGATTGGCCAGGCCAGGGTGACATAACTCTCACTGCACCTTCATTCAGTCCCAGCAAACAAAGGGGAAGTTAGGATTGATGGGTACCCTGTTTTTGGCAGTTCTCCGGGGAAATTGGGTATGTAAGAAAATTGCAGAAGAGACCTCACCTGTCCCTTTCTTCAGTAATCCCCTGCCCTATCAAACTTTTGTAAACGTTGAGCATTAGTTCTGTTTTAAAAGCAACTATGCAGAGGGAAACATGCAGGCTGCCATTTCTGAGCAATTGGTCAGTTGGTGTATTGCATTATTGATACCTAACTGCAGCACTACACTTCCATTTTCTTTGGCTAGCGCATTACTTGGCCTACGCTTTTCCTCCAGCTAAACCTGCTGATTTGGGATTTTGGATGTTATGCATTGCAACCATGTGTTGTTTGTTTTTTATTCTGTCTTGGAAAGAGGTGTTTTTTTTATTTATTTATATACATTGAATAGAAGAACATATGGGGTTCCGGATAATAATTGCAATCATTTTGCTTGTGATTGCATACAAATGCAGTGTTGTGAAAACAAATTTTTATCTGTCAATAAATAATAGGGAAGAAAAGAAACTGTGCAAGGCCTTTGTTAGTCCACTTAACGAGTGTTTTAGTTACAGGTTTGCTTGTGTGGAATATGGCTGCTGAATTCAAGCACCAGATCTTCATCTTTTATATTCATCATGAGGGGAGAGGGCGGCGGAGGAGTCATAAATTAGATTCCCACTTGTCTTGCCACTAGTTGTTTTTGGTTGGTTTTAACCATAGCTGAAAAACACAGATAGTGTTCTGATATATGGTGGGGAATTTTCCCTCTGTGTACACAGAAATCTCTTTTGTCAGTTTTTGTTTGCAATGTGTTATTACACTAAATCCTTGTTTTTCTTGTTTTTCAGCCTAACAAACCTGGCTTCATTAGAGCTGAGAGAAAATTTACTGACCTATTTACCAGAGTAAGTTAATGACTTTTAACTGCTGGGGGCTGTTTTTTCCAATTAGTAGCAATGAAGAGATGTGCACATAATGTTTACTGTCAGCATTTGTATGCTAAACCAAATGCCCTTTATCCAATAAAACACTGATAATGTCTATTTTTGTGGTTTGTAAAAAATTTACATTAATCAACATTATTTATACTCATACAAATGAAGTCCTACTGATAATTATTTTACAAACACTGCTTATTATCAAGTTAAGCTGTTTGATCATTGTTAAGGTAATCCCAGAACATAGCCCATTTTTAAATTGCCTTGTCCCATTAAGTAGGTGGACAGTCATAGCATTCATTGGTGATTAATGGGCCGTCATGAAGCAATCATACAGTTACACATAGTAGTAATTTTTACTTTTAGTGTTGATTGTATGCTAAAAGCTTCTTGTATCTCTGAGGCTCTTTACTACCACATCTCTATTTAGGGGTACCCGGGGTACTGTCTACATCATTTTTGTCCTTTGCCAGTTGAATAACAAGGTAGGTAATTGCAGATAGGTGTGGGTTAACATCAACATCAAGATTCTGAAGACCTAAATACACCCTAGGGAGGCCATGGGGGCTTAAATTAAAGGCATGTACTTGCAGACTTAGGATAAAAAAAAAATACTTCAAAAAAGTTATTATGCTTTATTCCTTTTTGAATTCCTAATGCTGCATTAATGTTTCAGTGCTCGAGAATGCTTACATGCAGCTTTCCTATGGTCCTTAACCCCACTGTTTAGCTAAAATGTACCCATCCCCACCAATCATCACCTTTCTGCTTATGGGGATGTGGAAATCGGGGCACAATGTTTCATATATAATGTCCATGGGCCCAAAGATTTTAGACTATGGGGTTTCAGTATGCAAATTGACCCTAAATCTCCTGCCTAATTTGGAAATGGTTCTTTAACAGGTGGGTTTGGAGGGTGTTCACAAACAAACTCTGTTTTTGCTTTCTAATATATTCTGTGCTGCAAAGCTCACAATAGCATGTGCTTGGAGTTCCCTGCCATTGCATTTTGGGAGATATCGCGTAGGTGATATCTTTAAAATGACAAGCTCAAAGTGCTAGTTTTGGAT
>NC_092861.1:63601544-63636124 GCF_032062135.1 Pyxicephalus adspersus
GTATTTAGAAAAGAAAGGCTAGAAAGGTTTTAACAATGGCAGCACCCCCTTGTCTTTCTTCACAGGTATGCTTTATATGTTTTGGCTAGCTAAAATATATTTTATAAGGGCTTTTGATTTTATGTATTAGTTAACACCCATCACATAATTTTACTGGGCTTGTCTGTATATACTAATAGATTATTGCATTTATTAAAACAAATAGCATAATAACTTCAGTGTGACTTTAAGTATTTTCAAAGCAGTCACACCCAGGTGTCAGTGATGTAGTCTACATACATCAGACAAGTTATCCACCCTTTAGATCCTAGGTTGCGGTATTACTTCTTCTGCATAGTATTTGATGTAATAAGCACTCCATGGAAGTTTCACACAAGCAACATTCTATTCTTGAATAAACACCAATTATGTTATTTTGCCAGCTAGAAAATGGTTCTTTGTTCTTATTCGTACTGACCTACTGTTCCCACTTTCTTGGCAGGTCTGTTTCCCAGCTTCATAGACTTGAAGAACTTGATTTAGGAAGCAATGAAATATATAACTTGGTAAGAGTTGTTCTTGTGTTTGTATATACTACAATTGTATTTGATTAATGCTGAAAGTAAACATTAACCACTTTAAAATGATTAGAGCATTTACATAGTGACAACCTTCATCTCATGTAAAGCTACGTACACATGTGCAATATTTGTCATTTGAAAACGAATGATTAACGACTGATCAACAATTATTTACTAATATTTTGAATGATCGTATTATGCACAATTCTGTACATGCTGTAACGATATGATCGTTCAAATATAATCCACCAATAATGTACACACACTAGATCGTTTAAACGATGCAGGAAGTGACGTGTACTGGAAAAAGTATATCACACAACAATCCACGGTCGATGAACGACCGTACACACAATAGATAGAGAACGATCGTCACCCAATCAGATCCACCGGAGACGTTCGTTCGATTCCAGCAACATTCCTCATTCATCTGCGTCGTTGGCCAGTTGTTGTGCACTTTTTTTGTTAACAATTATCGGATGATCGGTCGTTAGTCGTTCGTTTCCAGCGATAATTATTGCACATGTGTACGTAGCCTAGGAGGCACTAATGTCCCTTAATCTCTTAATGTAATCTTTGGAGAATAGTATGTCATTACTTCTCCTTCTGGTGCTATCTTTATATAAAAGCTAATTTTAACAAAGGTTAGGCGCACACACCTTTTGAGTGATTTGGTTGCAGAAAATATTTGTACCAATGTACTTGAACTAGTAGTAGTTAGTCATTTTGAAGATGCTTCACAACTTGTCCAAGCAACTTAATATCCCATTATTTATATTCTTGGGCAACCATCATCTGCCTTGTCACATTCCATGTTGATTGGAATAAAGTATCCTACTTACCTATCCTGTAAATTAATACTGGCGCATTTTGCTGGCACTCATTAGACCTGAAGAATTGTCTTGGAATGCAATGCAATGAAAGGTCTTCTGCATTTACAAAAACAAGTTCAGTTGAATATGACTAACTCATTTATAGATGTACCATGACTTGGACGAATAAGTACCTCAACAGACACACTAATAATATAACAAAACCTAACTGAACTCTGCCACGTTTGGTATCAAAAAAGAGAAAAAAAAAAAAAACCTCTGCAAAGAAAAGTAAAAACTAATATGCAAATATCAGAGATATGGCTATTTAGATTCACAGATACTATATATATTTAATTTTGCAGTTATTGCTGTTCTTTAATGTTACTTGCACTTTTTTTATTTTTGTTTGAAATGTGATCATATATACTTTTTTGGATTTCAGCCAGAATCCATTGGATCTCTACATAAACTTAACGACCTCTGGCTGGATGGGAATCAAATAGCAGAATTACCTCCGGTATGCATTCACTTCTAAAAGAAACTTTCAGTTAAACAGTGTTGTATTGTAGTAATGGAAATTCCACCCTTGTTTAGAACACTGGTGTTTTGTGTAATTCTGTAGTCAACCGTGTTGATAACCAATGTAACATTCCATTCTTTGTCCTGTAAATCTAGGAAAATAAATGAATCTAAAATGCTTCACAATCAGCAATGTAATGTATAAATTGTGACCAAAATTATAAAAAGCATATGCACTTGAATGTACCTGCAAGTTTTGTTAAAAAATTATTTTTTTGACAGAAAAAGCAGCATTTGATGCTTACAACCTCCAATTAAACATACAAAGTGTCTTTTTATCTTCATACCTGCTGTGTGGAGGGTGTTCCATTTTGTGTTATTAATTTTTCTTATATATTAGGTAATGCGGTAGGAGTAAAAGCAAAACCACATAGCAATGGCAGTGAGGAAAAACCTCACCACTAAAGAACCTAAAAGATTAAATATTCTGATAGTGGTTGATTAAACTCCCTAAGAGCTACTATAAAAGAAAACTTTTGTTTTCGATAGTTTGAGCCTTGTTTGGGTAGATTGAGCCTTGAATTATTTAAACTGTAGCATTTTTAGAGACATGTTTAGAGTTTGTTTGTAGCCAAATTAAAGCTTTTGTTCATTGAAATCTGCTCATGTATTATTGTGTAACAATGTAAAGTCTTTTCCTAACAGAAAAATTGTATTATGCTCCAGCATATTGACGAGTCTGCTTCTATTTCTAAAGACTTTCTAAGGACTTCTATTATTCTATTTTACAAGATTTATGGAGCTTTGTTCACATCTCTATTTTTGTTTTGTTATGAATGAACATGCATTGGTTTCATAATGACTATAAATCGTGCGAGAGATAAAACAAGTATAAGTATTGGTTGTCTAAGACTGGTTTATTTTTGTGAAATGGGCTATGTTTTTTTTTTTTTTTCCACAAGTATAGAAAGTAAGTAAAGAAAGTAATTTATTACTCTCCTGGATCATGAATTTTAGACCCTTTCTTCGATACACAAAGAAATAAAAATACATATGTCTCTTTGGTAGCATGTTTTATCTTTCAGGTCACACCAGACTTTCTTTGTTGGCCATTTTTTTTGTTATTTCCGGAGTTTTCTCTCCCCCTCCTGCTACATTTTGAATATTTTTCCACAGTCATCAGAGGGGCAGCTTTGATACCAGAAAGTGTAGGCCTGTTCTTCTACAAAGATGGCCATCTCCACACAATCTGGAAGAAGGCTTTTTAGGTTCTTAATAGGAAAAATATTTGCAAGATGCCTACAGGCAATACTGGACTCTGTGATTTAGCCCACTAATGGCCAAAATGTGTGAGAGTAGACATCTATTGAGGGGCTGGCTTGTGCACTTTGTCCATAACAAGTGTACAGTGAGTGTGAATGCAGACATCTGGTTTGTACAGGGCCATTGCGCAATGATTTTAACATTGAGTGGTGGCATTTTGTCTGTTTACCACTGATGACTAGTTATTTGCCCTCTGCTTGCCTTTAGTCCAGCTGTCGCGCGAACTGGTGGTCCGTGGCCCTGGCCGGTGTGTCCCAGATCGGGGTCAGGAGAAGGACCCCGCTTGGGGTGAGGGTGTGGGGGGTGTACCAGCCAGAGCTGCAGACCATGTCCCCGTACGGAACGCAAGCTCAGGCATGTGGGTGGGTTGTCTCTTGACACAAACCACCCACTCTCCCATTGCAGGCTCAGACCTGCGATGGGAGAGTGGGTGGGTTCTGGCATCATGATGTCACTATGTGGGAAGTTTCTTCCCCTTTGAGTGACACCTGGCGCCTGTGCATACGCGGTCCAGTGCTGGTAAATTTAGTGGTCCGCCGGTCTGAAAAGCTTGGTGACCACTGCTTTAGCGGGTACAGCTTTCACAGTTAAGTCTTAGGAACTGTCCTCACTTTTTGTCTGATCTTGACAGCACTAGGAAATTAAGATATTCTGTATAGTTGGCTCAGTGGTTAGGTCTTTGCAGCACTAGGTCCCAGGAGTTTGTATGTTCTCCCTGTGTCTTGGTGGTATTCCTCCAGGTATGCTGGTTTCCTTTTAACATCCCAAAAAACCCTTTTTCCCTCAAAAAAAAAAAAAAAATAGTCATGTCATTAACGTGGTCCAAAGCCAATGACATTAGATTGTGAGCCGCTTTGAAGGACGGTTATTGAAATAACTATGACATTTGTAAAGCGCTGCATAGTAAATCAGTGCTATATAAATACTGGTAATATTAATAATAATATTTATTGTTGCCTAATTATATTTTTCCTTACAATGTGTGCATGCTTGTATTAATGCACGTGAGAATGGAATTTAGTCTCCTTGAATTTTTGTTTAAAAACACTGCATTTGTATCAGCATTTAGCAAACCTTCACCAACTGGGCAAGTGACATTCCTCAGCTCCACTTCCCTAAATTGTTATAACATATTTTAGTTGCATTTCTGAGATGCAGTATTTTTAGCTATACATGTTGGCTGGTTCCCGAAGAGATGACTCTTAACACAGCTGTGTACTGATTTTTGAAGATTGGTGGGATTAAGATGTACTTTTGCACTTCTTAAACAGAAGAAATGAATACCTGAACAACATCAGTGAGAGTCTAGGGAGGAAAGGGCTTTATAGCTGAAAATGATGTGTAGCTCTGTGTGACCCCCTTTTTCCACACCATGAGGACTGCTGCTTCCCTAAGCTTTGTTATACTGCTTAGAACATATTAATCAACTGTGCCTTTTACGCAGACATGATGTTTAAAGTATATTAAGGGAAAAACCATAGAGATAGTCAAATCTTTGCTAGAAAATTCATATACACGTGTTTTTAAACAAAAGATTATGCTAACATGCTTTTTTGAACGTGCGTTAAATGTACTCAGATTCTCTCTAGCTGTATGGTGAAAGTGGGGGGAAAAAAAAAAGATAAGACCTGTTTCACTGTGACCTTTTGAGATGAGCAATGGCACTAATAAAGTTTGATGATACCTATGCCCAGTTTTGGCTAAAGAAGGCCGTGGATAGGGCTAGAAAATATGGGGACATTTTTTCTTCCGATTACATTCCTAGTTCAATAAATTGATCGGACCTGAAGTAAATCTGAAGAGAAGGGACATGTTGGTGCAAGACTGGCAATGGATATGCTAATCTATACCAAGACCTTAAAACCCGTATCTGAGTCATTTGTTGAAGAGATTTCTCCTATTTCCTGTCCTGCTGACACCACATACACGGGAAATCTCTCTGAGACTCCGATAGCTGTAAAGTCCAACAGGTGTTCCAGTCTTTCTCAAGCTATGCAAAACTAACATACACTTTATGCTTGATATACTCCTCAATTTATTAGTTTTCATTAGAATATTGATACTCTTGTTTAGCTTCAGCAAAGCTACAAGTTTTTACCTTTGCATCATACTGCAACAAATATGTATGGACTTAATTCAGTTCTTTTAACACCAAACCAAATGGCCGATATTACTTTTCCCATATATATGCCTAAGTTTTGGGTGCTGAAAAAAAAAAAAGTTTGTTAAATCTTTGTTACTTTTGTCAAGTACACACTCTATTCATAAATCTATTAGATTGACTGAAATAATCCCTGATACTTTGAAAGATAAGCTGTTACAGGGCAGTGCTATATTTGTCTATTATAATAAATAGAAAAAATGTAATTGCATGTAAGCAGATTATTTGCTTTGCTGTAAATATTTTTTTCTACAGTTTCATTAGCCAAGGTCAGGACACTAAGATGTGTGGAAATATGAGAATCTTATTTAGACTTGTTTTGTCTTGTTCATTGTTTTGCAGGAAATAGGAAACCTGAAGAACTTGCTTTGTTTGGATGTGTCAGAAAACAAGCTGGAAAGACTTCCAGAGGAGATCAGTGGTGTGACTTCATTAACAGATCTGCTTGTGTCGCAGAACTTTATTGAGGTTTTACCTGATGGCATTGGTAAGACATATGTTGACGCAATTACGGTGATGGTTATCAGTTCATACAAAACTATGACTAATAAAGGACAGGCAGGGTGTACATTATAAAAAAAACACCTGCTAAAGTCTAGTTTGTTTGTGTAGTTTAAATAATAAAAAAAATATTTTTACCTGCATTCAAAACCTGGAACACAAATCTAAAAATGCACAAAATAAGCCCTTATGCCAGTCTTGCTAGTACCTGGTAGCACTCTACAGAGCAAAAATGTTTGCATACAGAATAATCTAACTCTAGTGTCTGCTTGCTTGCTTACTATAGAGGGCACATATGTAAAATCTATGGATGAGAAGTGTCCATTCACAAGTGCTATATCTAGATTTACTTTTAGACATTGGTCCCTGCCATCTACCAGCCCAGTTAGTACTCCCTATGTTAGTCACAAACAATGGGAAACATTGGGGCTGGTTTATTAAGAAATACAGAAAATGATATAGGCTGTTTAGGTAATGCAATTTTCTCTTTGTAAGAGATTTAGTGATTAAGGTGAAGCTCTGCTAACTTCAACCATGCAATCAAGCGCAAACAAAAATCTGTTTATTTTTTCCTTGCACATGATTAGACCTGAGATTTTAGCCAATTCACCAAGCTAAGTGAGTTATCCACTGGAAAAAGAAAATTCACTTTGCTAGTTGAACAACCTAAATTCTTACGGTTGGAACATTCCTATGTACTTTTTTTTTTATTGCTGTGTGTTGGTGTAGTTTTTATAATATTGAGCAGCATGGTGGCTGAGTTTAGCACTCTGGCCTTTGCAGCGATGGGTTCCATTTTCGAATCTCACTCAGATGCACTCAGATCTGCATGGAGTTTGCATGTTCTGCCCATGTTTGAGTGGGTTTCTCCGGGTACTCCGGTTTCCGCCCACATTCCAAAAAAACATGCAGTTAGGTTTATTGGCTTCCTCCAAAATTGACCTTATTATTAATGATTAATTATTATTAATGACAAATGTCTATGGTAGAGACATTTGATAGTAAGCTCCTTTGAGGGACAGTTAGTTAAATCACTAGTGGCTTTGTAGCACTGTATAATATGTCAGCACTATATAAATACTAGTTATTATTAGAAAAATATTACCATTGAATTTATGTTTAAGATGTTTCATGCATTTCCTTTTCTGCTTTTTAGATGACTTATCTCTGATAGCTCTGGGCAAATCTTTTTTTCCCCAAACAGTTTCTACAACAAGGCTCTTTGTATTTGTTTATATACAGATTACTTTGGCTGTCAGACAGGCGATTTTGCAGCAGCATTTTATAGTGGCTACAAACTCTTTCCTTTGCTTTTTTATTACTACAATAAATGAACTGCAGTCAGTGAAATGTGTGTCCAAACAATTCCAACAACTTGTACAAAACACAGACATTGTAGCCAGCTATAACCATTACCCTGTAGCTAGCCGCAAAGTGCCAAAGGAAAATAAACAGATTTCTAGCTGCTACAAAGTTGTGGTTATCACATGGCCCAAACATTTGCAGAGGCTGCGTACGTTTTGGCATTCACTAAAAGAGACATCATGTCTGATTTTGTCTATTTTATCTCTAAAGTAGGTGGCAATGTCTTGGGCAGAGAAGGATGTTGTGGGGGGAGCAGGTGTGGGGTTTAGGAGGGAGTCAATCCCATTTAAAAAGCCTTCCAGCGGTTCCTGTTTTCCATATTAAGCTTACTACCTCCCATTGGTCCCTTTTTTCTGTTTTTACATGGGATTTAGTTATGTGATTTGCCACCTCTTACAAGGGGACAGATTAATAAATATAATGTTTTCTGTAGCTGTATGCTTGGGCTTTTCTAACCTAGCATTAGTTATTTTTAATAGTTGCCAGTTTAAAGATAGTTAATGCAATATTAAAGTTTTAAAAAGGAGTTTGAGATTTTACCTATAAACAATCCATGGCCAATTTTATGCTATTACCTGCTGCTCTGTGTATAATAAAGTTTGTTGTATGGTTGCTCATATTTCCATGTTGTGGGTCAGCTTTAAATGTATGCACAGATTAGTTAATACTAATGTAATTTCTAATATGAAATAACTTTTATATGCACTCTAAGCGCTTGATGTATTTGTGTTTTCAATTAATAGGGAAACTTAAAAGGTTGTCAATACTTAAAGTGGACCAGAATCGCCTCATGCAGCTGACGGAATGCATTGGAGAATGTGAAAGCCTTACTGAACTAGTGCTGACAGAGAATCAGCTCTTGGTGAGTAGTCTGCGTCACTCCTGGTGTATGAGAACACAACTTTACACATTCCTACATGGAAAATAACCAGGGAATTATTGTCATTTAATATGGAAAAGATTGCAGTGCATTTGCTGTGCATGCACTCATTTTGGTAATGTTTATGCATCTTTTCCACAGAAGTGCTGAACAATTCAAGAGACTTCACATTTATATGCAGCCACAGAAACCGGTTAGGTTGTTAATGCAAAATTCTCATGGGATTCATTTTGTACTTAGATAAAGAAAGAAGGGCAAAAAAATCAGAGAACACCCTGGTAATTCTGTGAATAGTCATATGCTGCTATTAAACACATTAAACCACAATCAATGGAACCTTTGTGTGGTACAATGTTGTGTCCTTGGCTCTAGCAGTTACTTATTTTAGGTTTTAGATTTTCTAGTTATATTGCAGTCAGCTATTCAGTAGTATTGGTCACTTAAGAACATGCTGTTGGAATGGCAGTTTGATGTTTGTATACACACTGATATGTCAAGAGATACTGCAATCATTTAAACCAATAAAACTACATACCTATAGAATGTTAGCTAAAGTGCTCCTATGTATTATGACACACCGATATTTGTAGTGCAACTTTTGTTTTCACCAAAGCCTTTGCTATTTTTAATCTATGTGAATGTGTGGGCTGTGAACATGGCCCTGATTTTTTTTTTTTTTGGTACATGTCACATAAAGGGAGAATGGCCTGTCTCCCACCACTTCCTTTTCTTCGTTACACCAGTTGCAGTATTATTGTTTTAGTACCTTGAAGAGCCATGACTTCAGATTTGTTCTAATGTGAAAGCAAGATATTATTATAGCAAGAAGGATGGTTGGCATTATTATTATCCCTGTTTTCACCTTTATTGACTCAGTGTTTGCTGGCCACGAATAATTTCTGACTGTGAGAGAAGATATATGTATGATCTATAGAAGTAATTTGAGATGTAATGAATACTGGCAATAACACAAGATGTATAGGTCAAACTGGCACATTGTTACAAAGCAAAAATGTGTCACCTCCAAGTTGTCAGGTCAGGCTCTTATTTCAGCTGAGAAGGGGTTTTTTAATTAAAAGTGAGGATTTGTAGCTGAGATACCTTTTTCTATGGATTCATTTATATATATGATTAGTTTTATCTTTGGTTTGCATAGTGACACTTTAGTTGCAGCAAACATGTATCTTATATTTATAAACATTGAAGAATACCTCTTTATTCATCACTCTGAAGTTAGTCCTCTGGAGCCATATGTTCTACATAGGAACACCGCCTTCATCTTCTCGGAATGTTGCTACATTATATGGCTGTAATCAGTAGTGCAGGTAAGCATAATACAAGGACCTTGGAAGACCATATGCAGAATGCTTCACCTATGTAGGAAAATGTCTACTACTGTGCCTAGGACCGTGTGAAGTACAACTTAATTATCTAATAATGCAACCCATACTTACTCGTAGAAACATGAAAACACACACAAGACAATTAGCTGGTTAGAGAGATTCAAGATAATAAATGTATGTATGTATATACGTGTGTGTGTGTGTGTGTGTGTGTGTGTGTGTGTGTATATATATATTTATATTACTTAGTACCTAAGTCATTACTTTGAGGAGACAGACCCCCCCCTATGACCAGGTATTCCTTAAATTTAACATTTTTCACTTCTATATATGCTGCTGTGCTATCATATTCGCTATTTTACTATAACCTGACTGGTTACCTTGTCTGCTTGGCAAAGAGCTGCTGTTTTGATACTTGCTATCTGACTTTGCATGGCATCACATATTACTTTTAGCATGCAGATAAAATGTACACTGTCAAATACATTAGTTCCACAGCACTGCTTAAATTTGTAAAACTGTTACAGCTGCCCTTGCTGCACTTTTGCTTGAAATGAGAGAATAATTTGCAGTGACGGAAATCTGTTTTATCAACAGTGTTCAGGCTGGCAATAGTTTTTCCAAGGTCACTGAGAAATGGTGAATCTTCACTTTAGTTGTTGAAATTTGGAGCTAATCTCATTACTGATCTAGATACATTTTATTTATGTCATTGAAGTTAAGAGAATGTGTTTTTTTCCCTAATGTCTGTTTCTTTAACTGTTTTAGATCTTTTGCTTTGTAAGAACATTTATTTTATACGGTAGACTTGTAATAGAGGCTGCACCCATTACACAAGATTGGCATTATCTTTCTTACCTCTCTTTAGCTTTTTGAGTTAATTACAGTTGCAGAAAATCAGACCCTGGCTTTATAATCAATAAGCTGAACCTTTTTTTTTATTTTTACTACATTCTTTTTCTTTTATTAATAAAGAGTCTGATCATATGTAGGTATTATTTGCCTAAGAATGTCCACTACTCTAGACTGATCCATCAATATATGTAACAGACTATGTACACACATCAGATGATTATCAGTTGAGACAAATGGCCATGCTAGTCACAGGTAAGAATCTGACATGTGTACAGTGGTTGTGCAATGCTGTTCATTTATCTGCTAGGACAAATCCATGAACGACTGATTGGAAATGACCACTACACAAGTCAAGGGAGGAGAGTACAGCGGCATGTCCTCCCTCCTCCGCTCCCCATAAAACAGAAGGGGCACTGTTTATACAGTACTTCCTCTTTCATCTGTCACACTCCATCACTGGAAAGATTGTTTCCAGCAATGAAAATTGTTAGTGTGTATGCAACCTAACAAATTTAAGGGGCTAGCACAGTGCTTGCATTAAAAGGTAGAGAGGTAGGTTATACAGCACACACTTGTACCCTTTTCTGCCACCACTTATGATCACATGAGTGATGATGAAGGGGGAAGGGGCAATCAAGAAAGGGTACATTCAATTTCAGCCTTTTTTTTCTCTCTCTGTAAAACAATGGCACAGAATAGTGAGTTAAAAATACAAAAAATATCCTGGAAATCCAAATGCTGCCTGTCTTTAGTATCATTAGTAAGAGGTCCCAGATAAAATCGTAAATGTGAATGAGAGGCTTCTGTGAGTAAAGCCTCAATTGTTTTGTTGATAGAAAGTATCTGTTGAGATGTTTCCAGCAACACTATAATGAACAATTTCTGTACACACATACCCTGTTTCCCCGATGATAAGACACTGTCTTATTTTTTTTTCATTTTTACCTAAAAAGGGGGGGCTGTCTTATTTGATGGCCCTGCCTTATCATCGGGGAAACACGGTAGCTGTTCAGTTCTAAGGGGAGGGGAGAACGAGCAGAAGGCACCCTGCTGTGTTCTTCTCTATAGCAAATTGTAGCAGGGTTACTACTGAACACTTGCTATATTTTTGCCTGATGATCATAACCATTATCTACTGTGTGTATGCTGTCTGAGTAAAGACGCACGCACGCACGCACACACTAGACAACTGTCATTCAAAACAATTAATTCTTCAGATAATCACACATAGAGGACAGCAAGTGAGGTGGGACGAACAATTCAACATGATTGATGTGTTTGTAGAATTGCATAGAATAATGCATGCTTCGCATATTAGGCTACGTACACACCTGCAATAGTTCAGTTTCACAATCCTTCACAATGATAAATGACTGCGCCATTCTTCTTTACTGAGGGGGGAGAACAACAGAGTGGCACCTGACTGCGCTCTCCCCTTCACTTTCATTTTGATTGTCTGTAGTCCGTGGATCTGCCAGGTCAGTTGTTCAGACGATGACCACTGTACGCACACGAGATTCTAGTCCGATATCGGCCCTAAGCCGATTGCACATGTGTATGTAGCCTTACCTCTACCTCTTCCGTATCTACACTTTCTGAACAATCACATGGTAAATTTGTACAGTGGTCTGCCAAGCTCTGTGAACAGGAGCATTGTATGCATGGAATCGGGGGTAGTCTAGCAGTTCTATCTTTGTACATTTGCGTGTTTGCTTTTCCATCTAATATCTATACAAGGTTTAGGAGGGAAAGAGTATAGATTTTGATTTTGCACAAAAAGGTTATCTGCTATTTATGATCTGAATACATATTCATGTCCTTGCTGTACTGCACTTTAGCACATTTAGACAGTTCTGCCATGAGAAACAATAGAAAAGTGTTTTTTTTTTTTTTGTTTTTTTTTTAACTAGTTTCTAAAAGAGCATGATTGAAAATGTTTGTACCATGGATATAAATAGGATTATTGATGTGGCTTCAAGCTGTACATTTCATCTTTCTGTATTCATTTTTAAGGATTTTGTAATGCAAATGTTTCTTCTGCCCTTTACCTGGAGGTAGTACAGTAAATCACTTGTGGGTGAAACACCTATGTGCCCTGTTACAATATAATGTCAGGTGACAGGACATTTCATTGCTACTAGGTTTTATTCTTCAATAATTTTTGATTGTCCCTGGTTTATTAAAGGTCATATTTAAAAAATAATTATAAAATGTTACCCAATTAAAATAACTGTTTTTTTATCTTTCACCAGCTTTTATTTTAAAATATTTTGTCTGATGGTGAAACTTAGAAGCTACTTTTTCTACAATGCACCTATACCCTGGCCCCCCTCTACTTCTATCTGTAGGGCCATGGACCAGTATTTGTATATATTCACCCACCACTGCTCCGCTGCCTACAGCTGCACACCTCTGCCTCATTGACTTCTATTGGTCTAACAAATTAGATGTCAGCATGCTCCATAGAAGTAATTGGGGCTGTACTGATCAGGCACAGACACCACAGGACTTGCAGTGGGGAACTGAACAAAAGCTGGGCAAGCAGCCCTTTGAAACTGCAAATATCTCTCCTGGATTCATACAAATATAGGTTCCAACAGGTAGTCGATTGTTTTTTTTCATTGAATTTTGTTTTTGATCATTGCTGTCAATTTAAAGTTACAGTTGGTGACCAGTTGGTCACCTGCCTATTTGAAAGTAAATATCTGTTATATATCTCACATCACAAATATGAGGCGAATAACATTGAAAATCTTGTTTTAACAGTACCTCTCAAGATAAATATATTCAAATTAACCGTAACAGTTCTTGTGGGGATAGACCGGCAGGTCTTGTGGGGTGTTCCCAGTATGCACTCGTTAGTACTTACCTTAAGTGCTCAGGGTAACCAGCCATAGGGTTATGGGTGACCCACAATCTTTGATGTGCATTGTTAGAGGTATGGGGTTATTCCAATTCCACAAATTGCTGAATAATTTAATGTTGTCCAGGAGAGAGAGGTTTCAGAACACAAAAAACATTTCCACTCCATTGCCTCAGACAAGTCCGAGCTGGAATGTGGAGCACTGATCTGATACAATGCAATTTGATTTAGTTCACGTGAAAAGGTAGGCAAGTGTGTGTACCTGGGAAAGAGATTGCAGCAAATCCTTTAAGAAAACCCTCTGCCTCCTTAGTGCATCCTGCTGCCAACATCTCAGTAGCACCTAGTAACAGATACCACAGGGCACCTCAATGACTCAGAGCTGCTTTGGCCCAGTGTGTGTAAGGAATGTGAATACAATTATGAATATAGAGTATTGTGTATTTGTTTTCTTAGGACTGGAAGTGAGGGTAAATCTCAAAAGGCAACCCAGACAAAAACATTTTGTTATTCTTTAATAGTAGAATGAGAAAGATGAGAAATCTGTATGTATCCCTGTTCCAGATTTCAGCTTACTTTTTGCCTTACCGTGCAAGAAAATGATAATGGGATATCTGTTACTTTTTATTGTTTGGTTAGTTTCTATTGCAATATTTTTCTAAAAATCCTACATGGACAGAAATATTATTATTAATCATAATAATAATAATAAAAAACAGTATTTATAAAGCGCCGACTTATTATACAGCGCTGTACATTAAATATGTGATTTGGAGTGTGTTCAGTAGTATTGTTTTTGAACATTTGTTTATTTTCTCCTTTTATGATCATGCTTGCGTAATTTGTTCTACATTTAAAAAGATTTTTTATTGGGAATTAATTTTTTGTGTTCCCCACACTCTATAATATATTGCATGTTTGTATCAGGACACTCAAACATTAAATAAATCAAATAAAAATCTATAGAATAAAATGACACTTTTTAACAATATACAGTTTATTAAAAAAAAAAAACATTTCTGCCTTTTGTTTTATTTAGCATTTATACATATCTTCAGCACTGTGGTTTTCAAAGACATTTGCTTATATCAAAAAGTGCCACATCCAAAGAAATTCACCATATTAGGCTATTGCTTTAAACTTGGAAGCAATACAACAAAATGCATTGTTTTTCCTTCTCCCTTTTGTAAAACAGACATTTCAATTTGCTGCCAAATGAAAACCTCATTTATCATGCACAAACAATTTACATACAATATAAATAGTTGTCTTCAAATGCATAGTATTCTCTGTTACTTTTTGTTTGTTTTTGTAAATCATTTCATTCAGATTTCATTTTTTATAGTTTTCTTTAATCTGGTCTTTATAATATATATATAAGATTTTGAGCATTTTTGGAATAATTGCTGAGGTTCAACATTGCTATGGACTCTTCATTCTTCATTTGTTCCTGTTTGTTTTATCTCATGTATTATGATATAAAAAAAGAATGCAGCAAACAGTGATTTTTTTTCTGATCTGTCTTGTGCAAGTTAGCATATTCTTCAGGTCAGAACACATGATTTATGCAAACCGTTCTGTTTTTACACCTCAGGTTCTGCCAAGAAGCATTGGAAAACTGAAGAAGCTGAACAATTTGAATGTTGATAGGAATAAATTAATGTCTTTGCCAAAAGAGGTATGTAAATGGATTAGACAGCATTTTTTTTTTTTTTTTTCCAAAAATTTTTTTTTTATAGAAATCAGGTAGGTAAATATTAACAGAATATTATTCAAAAATACCAAAACAACAGAAGTACCAGGTTAAAGTGGTAAAAAAATGATTAGAGCCCAAATACCGACTATGTAACTTTTTCATATACATTGAATACAGCAAGAACAAATTTTCGTACAATCAGTCAATTAGTAGCAGAAAAAAAAACTTAGATGATATTTTTGACAAATATATGCAATATATATAATAATGTAAGGATCCCAGATACAATACCAGTCTTGGACTGCTAAATTGCCATGTATAATGAACTATAATTATTAACAGGAAAGGGAAAAAAGGTATAAGCTACCCACAGTAGAACTAAAACTGCCCCAAGCTTTGTTAGTGCTTAAACAAGTTGCAACTTGATTTATATATTTGAAAAACAAAAAACATTTGAAAAACAAGAAGACAATTTGTGATGTTTTTGTGTCTTTATGTGTATTAATTTAGAGACCCATAAAAAGTAGTATAAATATGTTCCTGTGTGTCACAGTGCCTTTGCTTTAATGTCACAGCTGAATTAATTTTTCTATCGAATTCTGGGATTTAAAAAAAAAAAAAAATCCCATTACAAGGAAAGAATGTGAAGGTGCTGTCCTCACCAAAATGTCCCATGCAGTTGGACGTTATTTTTTTTTTTTTTTAATTTTATCGAATCTCGCGAAACGTGATCCACTAAACAAAAACCCTGTGCTCGGAATTAAAGTATAGGTGCAAAAACAGTGCCTTCTTAGCCCGTCTGTCCGAAGGCAGACAGGGTCCTTTCTCTATGGGAGGGCATAAGCAGTCCCAATTGATACTACGCTGGGAGCTCTCCCTAAGAGAGACTCCCAGTAAGGGAGAGTACCTGACCATAAGGCCAAAGAACTCCCCAAGACTTCAGGGCTAGCCCAAAAGGGAATAGCACCCTCCATCAATGTGGCACACAAATAACCACACCAGTAACTGTGACAAACAGAAAAATACATAAAAAAATATGTGCTCCGTGCATAACACCGGGCAAGGATAAAAAATTGCCCATCTGCACTAGCCGCAGCTAATACAGAATGAAAGCGATGTGCTAAATCAGCATGTGACGTGCCTATGTACCAAATATCATCCGTGGGTTTACCACTCCCAGGTGATTTTAGGGTACCCCTGGTTCACCGCTCCAGGGGGACGACACTAAGGGAGATTCGGCCTGCTCTCAAGACCTGAGGGCCAGACCAAGGGTTCCCCGCGCCGACCAGCGGGTCAAACCACTATCTGGGAGCTCCTTATCAGGGCAGGCCCCATGCCTCTCCCTAGCGGACGCTAACCAGAGGATATAGAATAGGGCGGCCCCTTACAGAGCATCATCATCTAGTTGTCCTAGCAGGTGTACTAGTCCACTGTATTCTTGCCAGGAATACAGCACCGTTCCTCTCCTTCACACTGGAAGAATTAGGAACTACACTTGATTTTAGCCAAAAGGCCGAGAAGTGATGCAGTTGGACGTTATTTCTGCACTCAGTGTAGACAGGTCCTGAAAATTAAACAAGGGCAGGACGGTATCTGTGTTGTTGTTTCTGCAGGTGGACTAATATTCTATAATCACTTTAAACAAAGTCCAAATCAACCCCCTCCCAAGTCTCCTTATTACATCAGCTGTATCATGTGCCCTACTCACGGGTCCAAACTTACCTCCTCTGACCTCTGTTACTTCTCACACTGCCTGTAGTCTAGCTGGTAAAAATCAGGTGCCAGACTACCTATACACTTCCTTACACTCTCATACTGCAGGTGCATTGATCTATTCAAGTGAATCAATTTTTGATTAAGTGAGTGAAAAATTATTTACTTGCAGTTAGGATGAACTCTTTTTTGCCTAATTGGTGCATTCAAAAATTAGTTTGTGGGCCTATGATTTATACTCCCTCTGACGTTTTGTTGTAATTGTTACAGATCGGCGGTTGTTGCAGTCTTAATGTATTCTGTATGCGTGAAAACCGATTGACACGTATTCCTCCAGAACTTGCACAAGCTACTGAACTCCATGTCTTAGATGTTGCTGGAAACAGGTAACAGTATGCTTCCTAATTAGTGTACTTTTATGGGTAATTCTTTAAATCCCAGATAATCAACAGTGAATCATTGACGTCAGTCACAGACTTTGCCTATTGCATTTTTTCAGCATCTTTTATTTTTATGGCTTCTATAAGACTCATTGACCTCCATGTTGTCAAGTGTTCAAAATAAGAATTTATAAGCTTATTTGTTTTCATGTAAACATTATTTTAGCTTTACTTTTAACTCACGCAAACTATTTATTTAGCAAGAGTCAAGAAGCTGTTAAACAATAAATAAACTGATGATTCCCAGAAGAGATTTGATATATAAAATGTTTTATCCATGTTTTATAGGTTATCCCATTTACCTATGTCATTGACCTCACTGAAACTAAAGGCATTATGGTTATCAGATAACCAGTCCCAGCCTCTGCTGACTTTCCAGACAGATGTTGATCCTGAGACTGGTGAAAAGGTCTTGACATGTGTTCTTTTACCACAGATGCCTTCTGAAACTGGTGGCCAAGGTTAGTATTTCTACTGTTGCAATATCTACAGGCTATATGGCTCCCATCTCTTTACTAGGGGAGGGCTAGAGTCAATTTTGCTCTGCATAAATATAAAGAATAAGGAAAACAAAATGCAAGGAATTTTAGTTGCTTTGAAATGCTTGCTTCCCCATAGTTAGTGATTACATGCCCTCCTCCTGCCACTATTGATTTTAGGCTCTAGAGTGGATCCCAGACAAGCGGTGTCTTCTCACCACCATGTTCTACTTGTGTGTACTAAAAGTTAGTGTTATCTATCTGGATCAGGTATATATCATCCTCCAATCTTTGAAAGAGGCAACATTCATTAAGATTTCAATCTGCAGGATAACTAAGACTAGCAGCAACTAGCAGAAAATTAGCAGTCTTAAAGTTTCTATGTTTATTTTATTTACCTGCTAATAACAGGCAAACCAGGAAACAGAATAATCTATTAGAATAGAATAAGGTGAAAGTGTTCCATTAAATCTGAAGACTGGAAATGTTTATCTATGTTTCCAGTAGCTTTATTGCAGAATAATACCTACTAGTCTCTGCGTTAGGAGTATTAGGGTGTCCATAGACATATTCTATATAGATAACAGAAGAGCTCATGTCTTAGTATCTCACTTCCAGGGTATGCCGGCAAGTATTGCTGGGAATTTGCCATGGAGCAAGAAAGGACATGCCGTACTTTTACTTCTGACTCCTCTATACTTTAATATTCATTGAAACTGTTTATAAGCTCAGATGGTTTAGGCTCAGCTATCCTTTAAAATACCTTGCAGTTTCAAAGTAGGTATCCTGGAAATGTAATGATGTTGGTATACAGCTTTCGCTGTAAAATGTTTTGCACTGTGGTAGTGTTTTATTATTTAATATGTTGTGCAATGTTTCCATCTACTTTTTTTGTATCTATTTCTTTAAAATCCTACCTGTCAAAACTGTAAATCTAATATTGTTTTCAATGTAAGTGGAGTCCTTTATATGTTTTAGCGTGGCATTCATAAACCTGAATCTGATTTTTTTTTTCTTCTCTAGACCATTTACCCCGGTGCGGAGCAATTGAAAGTTTGGTAAATGATATGTCTGATGAAACCTGGAATGAACGAGCAATGAACAGAATAAGTGCCATTAGATTTTTAGATGATGAGAAGGAAGATGAAGAAGATGAAACGGTGACTATTTTTTTATTTTATATATATATATATATATATATATATATATATATATATATATATATATATATATATATATACACTATATATACCATATACTTTTTAATTTTTTTTTTTGTTTTTACATTTTATTCAGAGAGATTGTGCCAAATATAGATTTGTCCTCCATCTTCTAATTTTAACCTTCATCAGGTTATTATTATTATGATTTTTATTTTTCATTTATTTATTTTTTGCAGTCTGCATTCAAATGCCGCCATTGGAGGATTTCCTCCCTAACCTGATGATGATACATTTTGGATTTTCCCTCACTTTCTGTTTTCATGACAATGGTCATTAGAGCAAAAAAAGAGGCTGCAGAAAGCATTTAAAACTTGAAAAAGCCTAATCCCCAAAATAAAAAAAATAAAAAAGTTTTCCTTTGCATACACTTTAAGAGGTCTGGGCTTGTTTCCTAATGCTTCCACAACACTAAAACATGTAGAATGCTCAAGAGTTTGTGATATATGTTGCATTTCTTGTTAAGGAATTTGTAATGTTTTTTTTTCTTTTTATTTATTATATATTTTTATTTTTTATTGGGTATCATACAATTACATGACTTCTTTTTTTTTAACTTCCAGGCAACACTTCTTCGACGTGCTACGCCACACCCTGGGGAATTGAAGTCAATGAAAAAGACTGTGGAGAACTTACGTACCACTATGAATGCTGCTAAAGGACTGGACTCTAACAAAAATGAGGTCAATAACTCCATTGACAGATTGACCACGTCTGTGTAGAGCTCCACCTTCATCTTACCTCCTGTGTCTTCCCTGACTGTTGAAATGTCTCCTTACTTCCAGGACCATTTCTAGCCTCTTGTTTTTACCAGAACATTATTCATAATCCCTTTTTAATACGTATGTTGAGATGCTGCAGCCTGCACAGGAAGTGCCTTATTTCCACTAGATGCTCGCATCTACGACCTCTTAAATTAAATCTGTAATTTTATATTTTGCCAATTTCATTTTTAATGGCAACCAACACTACCATATCAGTTGTTTTTAATTTTCACTTTTCCATGTGCAAATATAATTTCATTTTTATAACTCTTATGTTTAAGGACTTTTTTTGGACCTAGTGGGATAGTTTTATTTGGATGTTTCTATTTTACTTTTGTGGCAGCTTAACAGATGTACATTTTTTAAACAATTAAATTGTATATTAGTTTGGAAAAATATTTTGATTGTTAAAATCAAAAGCGGTACAAATTATTCATTGTAATATATCATTTTTTTTTTAATCCATATGTATGATTATATTGTGCCACTAAGTTGTGCCTTGGAGTGGTGGTGGGTTTTGTAGACCAAATGTTTTTCACTTTTTCTACTTTTCCTCTTTTGATACTGATGACACTGAGGGCTTTATTTAATAATTAGTGCACAGCACAGTGATGGGCATCAGCCTTTTGAAATCAACTTGACCTTAACAAATTAAAGATGTGTATACACAAGTGCCAAAATATGGTGTTTAGCACACATTCTTGTAGCAGTCCCATTCACTTCCCACTGTATAGTTTAATTTATGTGGAAGCTAAGCAAAGTATTGACTTTATTCTTTACTGCGCTAAAATGAACAGTATATGCTTATAGGAGCAATGCAATTCTCATTAACTTGTTTCTTCTAAATAGTTCAATGCTACTTTATTTTTAGTACACTTAAATTAGTTGTGTTTGCACACTGTAAATGTCCAGTACATTGTTAATTCACATGCAAAAAGACTCTGCACAGCAGTTTAATCCATGCCTAGCTGGTAAGGTCACTCTACATTTTTGAGTGGACAACCATGAATTTAATTTCTACTTGGGTTCTGTGTACCTTTTACTCATTTAATTACAACACACTTATATAATCTAGTACAATTAGGTACTATTCTAGTACTCTAGGTACAATTTTATAATGTGCTCTTGCAATGTAGTTGAGTATATCTTCATGAGGTTTGACCCACTATATGTATCCCAGGAATCTCAATCCCAATAATGCTTCTGTGGGACACATTGTACAACACAGAAATATAGTGCACGTATTAATTGATCTTGTCAAAGAAAAAGTAATTGCTATCTGTAAACATATATAATGATTTTTAGCTGAATGTTCAACACTACTCTTTCTACATTTATCTAAGTTAGCATACCTCTAAAAGTGTTATGAATAGATCCCTTAATATTTTGAGTTGGCTACCAGCACACTACACCATGTAGAATGTGTTGTCACAATGCTAAAGTGTGCAGGCAACCTTTGCTTTTAAGTCTTGTCCAACAAGTGTCATGTGTTTTTGTTTAATTGGTTCAGTTTTCTTAGTAATCCCATTGTTTGCAAAGTGGGCTATATTGTAGACTTTAGACTTGTTTCCTAGTGCAGTAAATACTACGCTACCTCAAGGCGGTCTCCAAAACTTCTCTACAATAATTATCAATAGAGAATTCTGTACCTATACACATTTGAACAAATGTACATTGCTGAATAAAAACCTAAATAAAATGTGTGATAGTGGTTTAAAAAAAAAAAAATAGGAAGACTACTCGTAGATGCACCTGTTATGCATCATATTTCTATAAAAATGTTGCTGTATTTATAAGAGCCTGATGATGATTTGTGTATAATGTCTTAAGGCCAAGTCTATTACAGGTTATGTTTCAGTAATGGGTCTGCCCTATTTCTTGGACTTCCACACTGTATTCTCCTTTCTCTTGGCTGGTTATCCCCAACATGACCATAATTGTGCTGTGCTGCTCACTTTCTGAAATGTATACGCTTCTGAAATTTTGTTTTATACTTTTAACCTTGGGATGGAATAGAAAGCTCTGTAGAATAGGAAATATGTGGAGTTACTAGATAGGTTTTTCGTCATTTGATGAGATGTTAAATTACATTTGCAGAGGTCATACACACCTTCTACTGGTTCAGACCTAGAGCTCTGCATTTAGCAAAGCTCATGCTCCCCCTTTAATCAGATAATTATGGCCCTGATGATTTTTGGAAATCTCTAAAGAAATTGCTTCCACACTTGCTGCAAGACTGCATCTTTGCACATGCTTTACTACACTGATTGTGGATGTTTTGGTAAAGAGAACAAACCGTAAGACTTTGCACACCTTTTTGTTTTGATGTACCTGAAACCTGTTTGTCTAATTTAAACTGAAAGTTCGGTTAGGCTTTTAGAAAAGAATCAACTGCAGCATGTATATTAGCTATTTAAAAATAGTCTCATTTTATATTGTTCATATGATGAGATAGCTTTGTGATTTGAACCAGATGTGAGTAAAACACCTAACTCGCCAAGGTATGTATACTTGCCTTCATAAAAGCAACATTTATTTTCAGTTGAGTCCCATGAGACTTGGAAATAACAGGTAAATGGTTGAAAAGAGTGTGTTTGACTGGTGTTAGGGCTTTGTGATTTGAGCCTTGTCTGGAACTTTATGGCAGAACTTAGATGATACATATATGGGACCTGACAGTTGTTACTTCATAGTTTCATGGTTACTTTCTATTTTAACAAGTGATTAGTCGGTATTGTATGCGGAGGACTCACATTGTGAAAGGAGAACATAGGCAGGACGATCTTTCAACACCTTATCTAGGAGAATACATTTGATTCACTACCCAGGCGAACTTGTTAGACCAACTGAGATTTGGATGATCATTGCATTTGCAGAACCTGTTCCCATCCTAAGCTAATCAAAAAAGGGGATGAAATGAAAGTTTGTTTTTAAAATTGGTTATGCGTGTTAAATGTTCCAACATTCCAATTTCAATAAGCATCCCTGAGGAAGCACAGTCAGATCTGTGAAATTTGAGGGAAATAATTCAAAAACTTGAAACTTTGCGTAGTAATCTGTATAACTCTGTATTTTAAATGTGTTTTTGTACAGTAAATTACTACTTTCTATCAGAAGGTTATTTTGCATGTGTTGGTACAAATGTTTTTTTTTTAATTAAGTAATGTTGAAAATTATTTTAAAGTTTTAACATTTTTTGAATTATATTTAAGTTTATATGTGCCAGTAAAGTCAGTAGAGAATTTGGTGTGTTGGAATCTATTATATGGGATGTGGCACGTGACACACATCATCCAACCCCTTCCAAATAAATATATATATATATATATATATATATATATGGGAATATAACTAAAAAGTACCTGTAATAAAGCCATATTTTATAGTCTTGTCTTACCAACATATTATGATCATTTTGTTAGTCAAAATTGCTATCAGCTTAACTGTTTTTTCCCTCTCTATTTTGCAGGGGGTTGTAAACAGTGAAATAGGAAAGTACTTATGTCTTCTATCTATGCAGTATCTCAAAGTGATCAATTGCTCAAAATCATGTTGGTAGCTTGGCAAGAATTATGGCACATATGTGTATTTTTATTTTAAAGAAGCAGAAAATGTAGGCTTATTTTTAGACATTTTCTGCCGGTTTTATCTGATTTGGTGTATGTGGAGCTCAGTAGTGCCTATGGCACTCTTGAGATTTTCAACCTGGCAACAAAACAGGCTTGCATTCTATTTTGTGTTCCCAATTTGGCAATGGCACCAGTTCGTTGCACCTAACCCTGTAACATTCTGCACTGCAATTGAGTAAATTCTAGAGAGAGAGAGAGACAACATGAAGGCAAACTGCCTCTGCTGTGCTTTCTATTTTGTAAATGCAACATGATACTTTGTGAATCAATTGTTTATTGGCACAAACAGAAGGTTTTACATACCCTGTTCAATAGGTGTTTAGCCAAATACTAGACATAAAATGTTTGATCTACTATCCACTTTTATAATCATTTTCGCCATCATAGCTAATGTAAATATTGATTGTCGCACAAAAAGTGATTTCCTTTACCATAGTTTTGTAAAAACCAACTGACAAAAAAATGCATTTATCATCATTTAATTGCCATTATGCCCAAATTCAAAACAATAAAAATTTGAATTTGCTTAGCGGATTGATTGATTTAGTGTTTTTGTTTAACCAAGTAAACTGGTTTGCCTGAGCTTAGACTTTGTGAGCATAAAGTACATTTTTGCCTAGATCTTTTACTTTGTGTAATTAGTTTCTTAATAAGTTTTGTTTGATTTACCCCTGGGATTGCTTGTTAGGATAATAAGTGTGTGTAGTTTGCCTAGCCCTTAATTTTAATGATAAATAGAAAAATTACAAATATATATATATATACACTTACACTTTTACTCCTATATTTTCCTGGTGTAAAAAGAGTGATGGTAATGTGATGGTAAGAGACGGCCAACCAAAAAATAAAATTTTCCTATACGGGACAACTTTGTCTTAACACACACTGTTTTTTCTTTACGCACCCTACTCAGCGTCCTATGATCATTTCTATACAAGCTTAGCCAGCAATTTGCGGTCTCAAAAAATCCCCTAAAGAAGCTTTTTTGAGTGAAACGCGTTAGTATATGAGATTTATATTGCATTGTATACATACAATCCCATTTGCTTTCTCTAGCATGGGTAGAATTTACACCAAGAAAATATAGGAGTAAAATGTATAGCCTAGGTCATTAGCATATTTGATCTATGTTAAGCCTACGGCCAATCTTTGTGTCATTAAATTCTTTGTATTGTGATAAATATTTTGCCATAAAGCCTATTTTTTTCTTATTTTTACTCTATCATTAATTAGCTTCTTTACTAACTTGCATTTTACATTCCTTTCATCCTTCAAAATTATCATGCTGATATACTTGATCTTTTGTCTTTCAAGATACTTATTTTGTACTGTGAAAGAAGCACAAAAGCTTGTGTTCCCTTTGTATATCATATACAATGCTGCAATATACTCCATTGATCCCAACAACATTTTTAAAATAGAAGGCAGTGAGGCTTTGGCATTATTAAAATCAATGAAATGTTAAATCTGGATTAAAAGCATTGTTATCTTTCCATAACAATGTCTTTGTGATGGTGAAAAATAGCATGACAGAAACTTACAAGAATGGAAGCAACCACAGAGAATGGATTTACTTGTAGCTATTTGTTGTAAATACTTTGTGTCTTGGTATGGAAAAAAAATGAAAACTATTGTATAACTGAACATCTGTTCATGCAGCCCATGTAAAAAAGAGTTTGTGGGGGAAAAAAGTAGAACTCTGATAATTGTCACCTTTTATTAAATGGTCCACTACCTACCGACCCAAACCTTTTTAGTCTTGAACAGAGTAGGGGAGGGTTAGAATTTCTGTCAGGTTTTCATTTGAGTGCACAGTCAATAGATTTCATCTATCTTCATATGAGCAGTAGGGACAACAACAAAGCAAATTTTTAGTAATATGGGGAAGGGTTAGAAATTCAGTGAGGTTAATCATAGTTGCAAAAAGCTAGAGTCACACATAACAGCAACCAATGGATCCCGCTTGCAAGTGATCTTTTGCTGCAGAAGTGCATGGGGAGGTTTCCCTATGATTGGAAAAAAATACAGATAGACCCTGAGTTAAGGACATTTGACATAGGGATGAATCCTAGCTGTGTGCAGCACCAAGGTTTGTTAGGGAGGAGGGGGTAGTTTGCATGACTTGCAGAAGTCCTTTTGCTGCTCTGCAACAACTTGTAACTCTTTAATGACCAAGACAAACTCTGCAGCTGTTTCTATTTGCATATCAAAGCACAGCTTGCTCCAGAAGGTAATGAATGTCTAGGCTCCCCAAAGTTTTTTCTTGTTTTTTTATTTTTTGCTTTGTTTGTGATTAACTCACAGTGAGGATTTTATACAGTAACTGACACCATGCTGCCTAATAATATGTTGAGACAAACATATGTTCTAATTGCATTTATTAAAACAGTGAACCTGTTCTGACTTACAAATTCAACTTGAGAACAAACCTACAGTCTGTACTCTGTATGTACCAACATACAGGACTACCTGGACTACCTGTAAACGAAAATAATGAGTAAATAATATACTGTAATATTACGTTGGAATAGGAGACATAAACTTCAGCTGTGCAATAAATCATATTAGGATATCTATCCCCACACAATAAATAAATCTACCCCCAAATTTTCTGCATGCAAGAATTTAGGAGTGCAATGATTACACAGCAGGACCAACACTTAGGAGCAAAGAGCCACATCTGCAAGTATAAGTAGGAGTTTAAAAGAACAAGGAAATGCACTCTGAAATCACTAAGCCAATAATGCTTCTGCAAGTGGAACGCGGCACCTGAGATAAGTCACAACGGAATTAATTTGGTGTTTAGTGAAGCTTGCATTTTACGTGACCAGTTCCACGTAAAGTTAATGAATAGTTGCAAATAAAAAGCTATTTTTTATGTTTGAGGATTCTTTATGTAACCCTTTATAAGCCATTTTCCTCCTCTATAGATTTTTTTTTTATATCCACACCATTTTGACAATATTTGTATCATGGTAAAAAAAACTAGTTTTTCCATCTGCTTTAATACATACATGATATAATCCTCTCCTTTTTCCTTTTTGAATTTTTAGGATACAGTCATCTTTGTAATGTAATAGGTACTTAGTACGTTGCCCAAATCAATTTCCATGCCGTTTTGCTAACAGAGCCTATTTAGGTGATCTGTTTGAAGTTAAGGTAGATAAAATTGTCCTGCAGAAACATAGAGAGAACCTACTCTTACATTTGCCATTGTGCAATACTTTAACGCATGCTGTGTCTCTGTTTTGAGTGTGTGGGCCCAAATCTTTAAAACGATTATCTGCACTGCCTGACTAGCATAAAGCTCGCGGCCTGGTCACATTCTCCATTACCCGAGGTGATATAAAATGTCTTTCTGCAAATATCTTAGAGGACGTGCCTTCCAACTAAGGAGCAATGCCCTGCCTGGCACTATCTACCCAAAGTGCATCTACCACCATTTAAGAAGTAGGCTAGTAGGGTTGAGACGCAGCACAACCAGAGCCCAACTCAAGGCCATTTGACCTTTCCTTAGATTACCCTTTTTTTTTTTTTTATTATTTTAAATGCTTATAATTCCCCATACAGCTTTTAAAGATATGTGTCAGAGAAGAGCTGGAATAGGAGAAAATACCTAAAATTGCCACATTCTTGTCAGTGGATGCATATGCATTTTAAGATTTTTTTGAGCGTTTTGGAGTCTTTGGGAAGCGTTTTGATACCTTCCAAACATTGCAGAAAGTCCTTGGAATGAATGGGAATTTCAAACTTAAGTGTTTAAACACACAGTTTAAAATCTGCGGAAATTGTCTATGTAGATTTAGGCTATGTATACATGTTAGATTTCTGTCGTTGGAAACCACCTTTTACGATCGTTTCCAACAACAAAAGATGAATGAACACAAGCGCTGTACATTCAGCGCTTTTCTGTTCTATGGAGAACCACGTAGGGTGGCCCCTGTATGCATGTCAGATTCTTGTCCAAGACGAGCCCTAAGGCGAGAATCATCTGACGTGTCTACGTGGCCTTAGCCCTTATTGCAGTTGATTACAAAGAGATGAGTTTGCTCCATCCTTGAATTATCAGCAAAAATAAACCCTATAAGAATGAATGGTAACTGAAATGAATGTAACATTTACTGCCTTATAACTGGCCTTCATAATAAATGCAAAGGCGTGAATTAAAAATGTGAATATTACTTGCTTTTACGTTTTGATTTTTTTTTTTATTCTGAAAAAAATAGTACAGTTATGTCCATTTTGCTCATTCTCTCCAAAGATTAACTTGAACGTAGTTCATGCTTTTTCCATTGTGTAGGTTATCCGGGGTAAATACTGAGCGCCTCATGTTTTTGGCTTGCATTCTTGAGGTGACATAATGCATATCCAAATACAGTATATTGTAATACATTATGAATCCTGAACTATGCTGCTCATATATTTCCATAATCATAGATTATAATTCATTTGTGGTAATTACATATTTGAAATATATTTGCATAAACAGATGAAGTTTGACATACCTATTCTTAGAACCAATAAAGAAGTAAATCTATGCTGCATTCCAATAAACAAATCTATGTGCTTTATATGATTAGTCATTTTTACACCGCATGAAAGTCTGTGGTTTGGTGAGAAACTATTGATTTATTTTTAGAGCTAAAATTAAGTGTTAGCAAGTGATGGGTAAAGTACAGGAAACTTAGTGGTAGGACTTGTTCCACATACAGTTTTTTTAAGATTGTTTTTTAAAGATTTAAAAAAATGTGATATAGTAACAAGGGGAAAACATAAGTGTAAGTACCGGAGGAAAAGCTATACAATAAATAAAGAGCCAGGGCAGTAGGCCATGTCGCAATGGTCCTGATTTATTAAAGTTCTCCAATACTGCAGAGAAAGTACTTTCATCAGTGAAGCTGGGTGATTCAGCAAACATGTAATGGTTTTCTTCAGTCTTTTGCTAGAAAATGTTTTGAATCCTGGACCAGATCCATATCAGGATTGCTGGATCAACCAGGTTCACCCAGGTTCAGTATTGCAGAGCTCCAAAAAAAATCAGTCCCAAAATATCAAAAGCCAAATAACGATTAATCCCTGGGGGAGTGGTGTTTCATATTAAACCACTTCTAAACAGAGGCAACCACCCTATCTTTAAAAACTTGTTACATGAGGTAATTTAAATAAATAAATAATGCCCATGGTTGGGCTATGTAATACTTAGGTCACAGGCAAAAACAGGAGAGTTTCAGCAGCATGTCAAACAGCTGTCAGGAAACAGGGCAAGGGCTGGGAGGGAACATGGGGTGTTAAGAAGGAAACAGGAAGAGATGGGGGGTAAAAGGGAGGGCAAATGTCCAACAAGTTAACACAATGGGACAAAGAATGGGAGATGGTATTGCAAGTGCTGTATAAAATGTTGTTAACAAACAGCAGTAAGTACAACCTTTCAGGATGGGTCTAGGTGGTATCTATAATCCAGAGACTCCATATATTGGAGCCAATAAAACCAGGCTTGGTGGAATTTTTTACCAGTACCATGTAAGCCTTCAATAAGGACCTCCATGGATCAAATAGTTCCAAAAGTTTCATATACGAAAATTGTGAGCAGGCAGCATAGGATTCTTATTGCACAATGGACATATTGTTTTTCATAAAATTTGCAATTTTCTATTTATTCTAAATACAAAAATAAGTAAAAATAAAAACTGCAACGGATGATCATACAATAGCCTTATAGTCTATTACCCTTAGTGTTACACATTCTATAGAGTTCTAATAATTTAGTGAACCGCCTATTAGGTGTTATTTTCATATAGACACTGATTTCTTTAAATATAAACTGTAAGGCATTTTTATGTAAGTTTTTTATGCTCTTATGATACAGGCTTTGAAAAGTCTTCTGTTTTATCTGGGATGAGATTCCAGTTGTAGAAGATCCACATAGAATAATCTATGCAAATCTGTAAACATATTGACTTTTCATTATTATTTTTTAATACTAGAAGTTACATATCAGTCTGAATCGTCTGTATGGTTTTGCTGCAGTCTGTGTTACTTTTAGGTAAACAATTATTGATTTATTATTAATTTTTTGGATCCAAGTGGATCAATGAAACAACTGAAATGAATGCCACTTTATGGCCTAATAAAAATCTATAATGGTTTTCAGTTTTCTTTTATGTTCAAAAGATTATACATTTTTATTTTACTAGCAAATATTTGTAATAGATTATGTACAATAGAATGCACTTGCTTAACAAAAGCCTTTAAAGGATAAAGAAGCACTGGTACAGTTACACTTAGGACATTAAAATTAAAAAATATTTTCAAACCAGAAAAACTTTCAAATTTAGTGAACACATTTTGAATGGTATTACTATAAATTTGAGGGTTAGAAGTAAAAATCAAGATGTCAGAGCAAGGTTGAAAAGGAGAGAGATAAAGGACATCCCTGCCTAGTCCCTCTATGAAGAACAATATAATTAGATAAAAATCCTGGCATGTGTATTCTGGCTATTGGGGATGCATACCTAGCTTCCAACAATTTAGGGGAAGAGCCCTGAACTCCATTGTGTTCAAGCATTGTGAAAAGCCACGGTATATTCACCGTATCAAAGGCTTTGTGTGCATCTATCGCAATAATAGCTAAATCAAAATCAGGCTGATGCTTTGCAATTTCCAATCCTACCAATACTTTTCTAATATGTCTCACCTCTGCTCTACCCTGGACAAAGCCCACTTGAGAGGGAGCGATAAGAGAGGGTAGTAATTTGGCCAATCTATCAGCAAGAATTTAGGATAATATTTTCGCATCTATATTCACTAATGAAATTGGCCGATATGAGTCTGGATCACAAGGGTCTTTATCCTTTTTCAAAAGAAGCTTTATATAGGCTTCTTTACCAGAACTAAAATATGTTCCTCGCTCCCACAGATTAGTATATAGCGCATGCAAGTCATCTACCACTTTATCTTTCAACTTCTTAAAAAATTTGGTGGTGATCCCATCAGGGCCTGGGGCTTTTCCGTTTTTTAAATTTAAGATAGTTGCCAAAATTTGTTCTGAAGTTATAGGTGCATTAAGGACATCTATATCGCTCCGTTGTAATTAGGGTAGTTCAACTTCTGAAAGGAATGCGGCCCCAGCCTGTACATCTGCTAATGGAGAAGAATACAGAGTTTGAAAATATTGTGCTAAACAGTGATTCACCTCCTTGGGGGAGGCCACCACATCTCCTGTGGGCATATACAGTTTAGGAATATGGGTTGGTTTGTAACTGGCACGGACCAGGTTGGCCAACATTTTACCTTATTTATTGCCATATTTGTGGTATTCTAGTGATTTATACTTGCACTTTAATTGTTCATATTGGGAAAGCCAGGAGTCGAATTGACGTTTGGCAGCATACCACAATTGTTTAGTATCAGAGGTAGGATTATCAGTTAATGCCTTTTGTGCTATTCTGAGCTCTTGTTGTGCTGCTAGGAAATGGGATAAAATGGCTTTTTTCTCTTTACCATAAAGGAAATTACTCTCAAATAAGCCTTACCCGCCTCCCAAAACAGGATTGGATTATTCCTATGAATGCCATTGTGTTGGACATACTCGAACCACGCAGATGTTAAAACATTTTGGAATTCAGGGTCTTTGGTCAGAAAAAGAAACGCCAGGGAACATAATCGCCTTTAGGTTATTGATCTCTTATAACAAGTGAGATGGGAGAGTGGTCCGAGATCACCATAGTCTTAAACATTATAGAATTTGTACAAAATAAGTAATCTAGACGCGCTTGCGACAAATGAATCTGAGAGACAAATGTATACTGCCGTTCTAGTGGGTGGTGCTGTCGCCAAACATCATTCAAATGCATAGCATAACATTGGCAAAATCCGATAACACAGAATGAGGTGCATGGCGTCCAGCACCAGCGACTGAACAAGAACATCTATCCTCAGAATCCAACATCACCGAATTGAAATCACCTCCTATAATTTTATAGGGAGTAGGGTCCTGGGCAAGCCAACTGGACAGCTCCTGAAAAAAAGACAGTGATGGTGAATTAGGTGCGTATATAATGTATAATGACATATCTTGGTCATAAAGTTGTACAAATATTCTGTCGCTTTGTACTGTTTTAACCTTGCCTTGGAGAGATTTATGAAACAAAATCATCACCTCTGCCTTTCGGGCATCAGAGGATGAACCATAAACTTCGCCAACCTATAGCTTTTTGATACTGTAGAAATCATTACTGCCTAAATGCGTTTCCTGTAATAACACAATGTCTGTCTTCAATCTTTTTAAATGGCGTAGAACAGACATGCGCTTATTAGGGGAACGCAAACCCTTAACATTCCATGAGATTAAGCACACTGTACACGGAATAATAGGAATAATTTATACAGGAAATAAACCAGCCATTTAGTTGCGGCAGCACAGACAATACAGGCAGTGTGAAGGATTGTATCACTAGAACATACCAGCACAGCTTGTACATAAATAGCATGACAATCATATATAACCGGAGATGGTCAATCAGCAGGAGATCAGCAGGGGCAGGCTCACACCTCATATAATGGGAACCATAAAATTCAAACAGAAAAAGAAAAAAAAAGTCACTTGAAAGCAGGATAGAAGTTCTTCCAATTTATCTGGCCTTGGATATCAATTCAGAACGATGGGCATCACAGATCTTCTTAGTTGATGGTGTTCCAAGATTCCTGGACTGCTTCAGAGAGTATACCGGGATTGAAGAATGTGTTGCAGAACGTGGGGAATTATTTGATCTTTCAGATGGGGAAGATGCTGTATCAGAAAGCAGTGTATGCACCAGACTTTCTGCTTCTTCAGCAGAAGTAAGAGAATATTTGCGCCCCTGAACATTGGCAAAATGAAGGACAGCAGGATATGCCAGTGTAAAGCGCAACTTGTGTTGATATAAAATCGAACATACTGGAGCTGGAAGCTCGGCCTTTTAAGTGAAACTTCTACAGACTAGTCTGCAAATATGAGCAACGAAGCACCTTCGAATTGCAGATGACGCTGGTTGCGAAAAGATTGAAGAATGCGGTCTCTATCAGTATAATAAGAATATGCCACCAGAATCGGTCGGGGATTGGAAGCTTCTTTGCGAATGGGGCCCAGTCTATTAGCATGTTACACTCTGCAATCAATCTGAAGACCCAGAAGGTGCAGTATAATGGTAGTGGAAGACCTACAATGCGCAAGTCATTGCGCCGAGACCTATTTTCTAAGTCCTCGATTTTATCCTGTAACTCTTGAGCTTTAGCTTCCAGCGCAGAAATAGTGGCTCCAGTGGAGGAGAAATCATCCTCAACCAGAGTAATCCGCTGTTCAACAGCATCTAGGCGTTGGGAAAGTTCATGCAGATCCTTCCTCAACGATGGAATGCCCTTGTGAACCGCCTCGTCAATGGCCTCCTGCAGCATAGGTTTGAGCAATTCAGTCACTGCAGCAGCTATCTGAGCAGGGTGAGAGGGTTCTGTGTGTTCAGCGGGGTTTACCTGAGAGGAAGCAGTGCCTGATGCTCGTGATGGTGTGGCCATCTTGGAAGGCGTGGCCGGCTGCTTTTCTTTTTTCCCCATAATATCCTGGCTATTTGCGATGGAGGAGCGCTCCAGGTACATCAAGGTATCGGTGACCTGAAGAGGTTAGTTGAAGAAATGCCGGCTTTGTAATTGCTATTCCCAGAGGTGAGCGACAACTGCTAGTACATGCTGGCAACTCAGGAGGAGCCAGAACCGGAAGTTCTCAAGCATTTTAAACCAGGCCATGTTGAGGAGCGATGCCTGAGAGATATAGCTTATAACAAATAAAAAAAACCCTTAGATATCATTAGCTCTCATGTAGCCTTTAGGCTTAGTCTACACAGACGTTTTCCCCAGCATTTAACCTAAGGCTTTAAAATCCCATGTTTGAAATCCCTATGCATTCCAATGGGCTATTCTACACCAGAACCTTTCCTTGGGGCACATTTATGAGCTTTATTTTAAACTTTGCTTGCATTATTTTGAAAATTAAAATGCAGGGAAAACGCGCAAAAGTGCTTGAAAATGCTCCTATTAAATTCAATAGAGGCTTTTACAAGTGTTTTAAGCTTTTTATGAAACCTTCCACTGAAAACATTGAGGGCTTTTTTAAGGGTTTTCAGCAGGACTTTGGAATCTGGAAGCCCCATTTATTAAGGAGACTCCCAGATCTCCACCACCCCACCCTAGGGAATGAGTACAGGGGTACATAAAACCCCTTACTCATTCCCTGAAAAAGTTAAAAAATTTGTAAAAAATAAGACGAGGCTTTAATGTTAAAGTATTTAATTGAATGTGTGTGATTTGTGTAACTAAACTTTTTTTGTTTTACAGGTTATTCATGAAATGAGCACAGCCATGGGATGCCTCCTGACAGTTAGGGATCCCCGGGCACTAGGGGTCAAATGAGGACAGAGCTCCCCATTCACCTCTAGTGCTTTGTGTGGCTGAGAAAAGGGAAACCCTGATGACAGCTCTAGCATCGTCAGGATTTGCCTTTCCTCAGCCAATCAGGTGGCAGAGCTCTGCTATTCTGACAGCTCCGCTCCCCTGATTACTCCCGCAGCCCTAGAGGAGCTGTAGTTTGTGTTCTTGGTTTTATGTACCCCTGTACTAATTTCCTTAAAGGGTTAAAAGTAAAACTTTTATAAACCCTCATGTAAAATCGCGGAAATTCGCGGTAAAAAGCATCATAGGCATTTATAAATGTTTTTTTAGCGTTTTAAATACAAGCTTTAAGATGCTTGTAAAAGTGCATAAAAACGCATATAAATGTGGTAGGAACGTTTACATGCGTTTTTAAAACCGTCTGTGTAGACCCAGCCTAAGCTACAGTTAGGTCCATAAATATTTGGACAGAGTTAACTTTTTTCTAATTTTAGTTTTGTACATTACCACAATTAATTTTAAATTAAACAATTCAGATGCATTTGAACTGCAGACTTTCAGCTTTAATTCATTGAGTTGAACAAAAAGAATGCATAAAAATGTGAGGAACTAAAGCTTTTTTCTTTACACAATCACGTCATTTCAAAAGTCCAAATATTATTGGACCAAACTGTATACTTTTTCTGGTGATTTTAATAGGCTTTTTTTGTTTTTATTATGTTACTTTTATTTTTATTATTACTTGCAAAAAAACCTTATTTGTAAATACCTATGCCATGATTTGTAATGAAAATATAAATGTAGTATCTGTATAAACAGAATAAATCAGAAAAAAAACACAACAAATCTAAAGTAACACTAGTTTTATGTTTTGTTCTCCTGTCTATAGCTGGCATAAACAATATAACCAAGAGAAAGCTTTGTTTGTGCCATGTATTACTTTGTAATTGTAATGACAAAATTATCGCTGAACCAACAGACCCACAGCTGAAATGTAAAATTGCTCTGGTCCATTAAGGTTACACAGATGTGAGT
>NC_092861.1:63636362-63637373 GCF_032062135.1 Pyxicephalus adspersus
TTATTAGTCCCTTGGAATAAGAACTATCTTTTAGTTCCTATAAGCTGGTTTTCTAGGCTGACCTCCAAGTTCTTCTATTTAGGCCAGGTTTATACAAAAAAAAATATACAAAGTGTGAAGAAACTATTATAAATGGACTAAAAATGTAAGTGAACCTAGAGTCGGAGGATTATGAAGACTACTATTGTTGACCACCCAGGCTTACCTGGCTGTCATGTTTATGCTTTGGCTTTATTGTTATCTGAGTTGCTAACCCAGAACAGGTATAGATATAAAGAAGGCAAACATGTTTCTGACACTCAATATTATGCTTGTTCCAGGTCTGGGACAAACCTTATGAAGTCAGACTAAGCCAAAAGATAAATATAGCATCTTCCATGCTTATCTTAGGACCATTTTACCTGCACTGCATATTTATAACAACATAATGGTCTTGTCCAATTTTCTAGCTTGTTGAGAATACCATTTCCTTTTTTGCAGCCTTACAATCGTATGCAAGCATGTGGGTAACCTCCAGGTTGTGGCCCACAGCTACACTCTTACTAGAAACAGCTGCCAGGCAGCCATGAGCATGGTAAAAAACAGGTAGGATCATGGTCAAGCAGGTATATATTGGGGATAGTCATGAAACAATAAAAGGTCTTTTACTTCAGAAATTTAGGAAGCCGTTGCACAGATGAATGGCAATTCCGTTTGCAGCCTAGGTGGGAAACAGCAGATGTATTCCGCAGAAACTCCGCTAAAACAGGCTGGTTGCTTCAAGACCACCAGCACAAATCATCATTGCACACTGCTGGAAGAATCCCACCGAGTCTTGACTAAATGAAATCACAACTTAACTGGATAATGACAATTGACAGCCTCACTTGTATCCTTAAAAATATATATTTTTTAAATTATAGCATGCTGGGACATTTTGTGAAGTAAACAATCGGCACCCTATCACTGGCAGAGGGCACCTACTCATTATACCCTCTACTGATGTCTCAAGTCTTCCACCGCCTCATTTTT
>NC_092861.1:63642150-63679331 GCF_032062135.1 Pyxicephalus adspersus
GCTTTTAGTTCTACACATAATTGTTAGCAAGTAATTACTTCCAATAACAACAAGTTCTAAATATACACTTGTAAATACTTCCGTGACACACAGTACTTTTACCTTGAAAATATGTTTAAAACATTAATTAAGCTAGAGCACATAAATCCAACCTAAAGCTCAACAATTGTTGCTATGGTACCCCATTCCCACTATAGGGATGCAGAACATTTATGTAAATGTATTTTGTTTGGGTTGAAATATGCTGTATTTTGGCAGCCCATTTAATTGAATGGGCTGTTACATGCAACACATTGTACACGTTGTGCATGCCTAATTTGTTATGCTGACATGTTTGAGGTGCCATTAAAAATTGATGACATGCCAGTACATCATCAATACATACTTTAAAAAAATAACACATGCCCATCCTTTTAATCTCATCTCTTTCTGCTGCTTAAAAGTCTATTTACTAAACTGGGAAAAATGTGCCTAAGGTATCAAATCTCTGGCTCCATCATTTACACAGACCATTGGAGTGGGGGGCTAGTGAACTGTGGAAACAATTTGTATTTCAATATTTTTATTAAGTTTTTGAAAGAAAAAAGAATTTTACAAAAAGTTATACATTTAAACACCATTTTGTCCTTTATAGATTAAACTATATACAGTAGTTGCCATTCCTGAGTCGTAAAGATTTAATTTAACGTTTTAAACAGATAACACCGAATCCCATACGTTTGCAACTTTAGTATAGAATAAATCTGCTAGAATTGCAATGGAATAAATTATTTTATAATTTAGGAAAAAAAAAAATCAAAAACTTTAACCCTTAAAGAACACATGACTTACATTTCAATTTATGTGACAACCATACATAGTATAAATTACCCTTTTTTAATCTTTCAATACAAATAATACATTTTTCATTATTGTGATCTAATTTAATTTTCTATTTCAGTCATCTAATTAGGTTATCCTAATAAAAAGTACAAATAAACCCAGTCCAATCATTACATAAAACATTTTAATAAAAATCCTAAATTAAAAGCAAGAGATCAATTGACACTTCTACAGGAATTGTAACTATACTCAAACAAGGAACAGACAATATCAAATAAAGATTATCCGGGCAAACAAGAGAAGACAAACTAAAGACACACATGACACATCAGGGTACATTAAGGAAAGGGGGGAACAGCCAAGATGTATAAAACCTGTTTTCCCATAAAATATGAATTTTAGTAATTTGTTCAAAGTAGATAACCGGTATCTCTTTTCCAAGGATCCCAGATTTTATCAAATTTGGCCAATGAATTTTTAAGAGTATGAGTCATCTTATCATTTACCATGATCCAAATCATTTTAACATTGAATGGACCTGTTGATATCACTGAAAACTTCCAAGATTTAGTCAAGGTGACCTGAGTGGCCAGCAACATCAATTTTAAAAGTTTCATGGAAGACTTTGGGGCTACCAGATCACATCTGCTAAACAATACAGCCTCTGGGGAACTCTTCACCTCTCTAGCACTTTTTATATTATTTCAAACATCCTTTTCCAAAAGGTATGAGCCACTGGACATGTCCACCTCATATGCAGTATTGTACCACTTATACCCCAAAAGCAAAGCTGTAAGGATGAGGGGTAGTATTAAAATATTCTTTCAGGAACCAAATACAAATGAAGAATGACCTTGTAGTTTGCCTCAACCAAAGCTGAATTTAATGATATTTTCGATAGTGAATAAGTTCGTTAGTTCCAAACTTCCCTAGAATATGCTCTACCTAAATCTCTATTCCAAGAATGCATATATTTCAGTTTGTTTGAAAATGACATCAATATATCATATATTATCAACATTTAGCCCTTCATATACATTATTGTTCTACAAGAGCTTTCAAAGACTGTGAGACGTAAGGGGCGGGGAGCTAACCGAGTTTTGGAACATATAAAAGATCTAATTTGCCTATAATAAAATTATTCATTATTTGGAAGCTCCTTTTTACTAGTAAGAAATTCTTAACTGAACATATCACAATTATCTATTATAATATAAATGAGCTCAAAATCTGTATTATACCGCCAGTGAAATATTGGTATATTATTACCTGGTGCAAACTCCGGGTTATTTCAAAGAGGGGCAAGAGGAGTATGTGCTGAGCACAGATCAGATGTAAATTTCAACCTGTCCCATAACAACAGAGAATGATTTAAAGTTGGGCAACCCGTATATTGTCTAAGTTTCCTTGAGATCCACATGACCGATGCCAAACTTCCCCTTTTAACAGAAAATTCCCATTGGGGTTTATTACCTCATAATGTGGAGTTTTAATATTGTGATATTTGGGCTGCCATAAAATAATGGTTAAACAAAAGAACCTGCATACCCCATTTAGAACGGGGTGTTAACATGGTCTGTCTCTGAATCCTACCTTGTTTGCCTAGCCAAACATTGTTTATAAACTTAGCCTGAAGAAAAGCTATTATTGAAGGGGGAACATGAACTAAAAACGTATGGAATAAATATAGCTCCTGAGGTAGAATGTTCATCCCAACTGCGACTATACGATCCAGCCAGGATGGAGGAACGGTAGCCCAATTATTCAAGTCCACAAACATTTTTTTAAGTAAGGGAATATAATTAGCTTGAAACAAGGAATGGTATGTGGGGGTCAACTGAATCCCCAGATATTGAAGGGATTGAGATTCCCAGCAAAAATCAAAATGATCTTTTACCGCTGAAATTTGATATTCCAGAATATTATTGTTTAAGGCCTGGAATTTGGAACGCTTAACATAAAGGTCTGATATTACCGCAAATTTGTTGAGAGTTCTAAACAAATTGGGTAGAGTGACATGAGGAGAGGAAATATACATTAAATATCATCAGCAAATAATGCACATTTATGCTCACTCGTAGCACACAAAATTCCCTTAATATCCGGATGGTCCCAAATCGCTATCGCTAAGGGCTCTATTACTAAAGCAAATGTAATAATATTACTCATAGAACTTTCCTGGCTTATCTCCCCATGTATAAAATTTATGGGCAGCCCATTTCAATGATTTCTCAGCTCTTGTGGTCAATAGCAAATTAAGTTCAGTATGTATGGCTTCAATTTGAGGGGAAAGGTCAGAAATCAGATTGGATTTATGACATCTTTGTAAAAATTGATATTCTCTCATCTTAGTCTCAAAAAATTTATCCAGGGCTTTCTTCTGTTGGGTCTCCAGCCTAATCAATTCCCCTCTCATATAGGCTCTATGCCCTTCCTAATTATTGGGTGGGGAAGTGTCCCCTGGTAAATTAAAAGAAAAATATTCAGAAATGTAAAAGTTCTGTCTCCACTTGTATTGCTGGATCTGATAACAGATTCTCATGTAGCCTCCACCGGAAACCAAACTGAGTAGTTCGGAAGCCCATTAGCTTTACAATAACAGGATCATAATCGGACCATGGCACTAAAACAATTCTCGCTTTACAAGCCAGAGGCATCGACTTAGATTGCATAAAAATATAAATAATTTGTGAGTATTGATTATGAGCTACAGAAAAGTATGAATAGTCCCTCTCATTGGGGTTTAATTCCTGCCAAATATCTATAAGATCCTATCTTTGTAATAAATTCTATAACTTGTAGTTCTTTTTAGGTGGGAACCAGTATCTAGGAATATTAGTTATATCCAGAAACTGATCTAAGGCTAAATTAGAATCTCCCAACAACACAAGCGAGCCCTGAGTAAAGGAATCTTTTTTTTGTAAAAGTGCAGTAATAAAGGCAATTTGGGGGCATAGTAAGTTACAACCGTTATTATCTGACCTGTAATGCTTCCTCGCACCATAAGGTATCTTCCCTCTGGATCTTGAATTACCTCTTGTAGTGAGAAGTTAAGCTGTCAAGAAAAACATAACATCACTCCACACTTTTTCTTATCACAATTTGCATAATAATATATGGCAAATCTCTTATGGAAAAACAAGGCATTGATTTAGTAATAAAATCTGTCTGTTGTAATGCCAAAATATCTATTTTAAGGGATTTATAATAATGAAAGGCCTTTTCTCATTTATTCTGGTAGTTAAGACATTGAACATTATTTGTCATAACCGCATAAGGCTGAGCTAATTTCGCTGTCGCTGATGATCCTGCCATCAATGAAGTAATTCAGGATAAGCAGTTAGAAACTTAGGACCTGGGGGGAGGAAAAGAAACACAAAGGTAACAAGATGTAATGCCATTTTTAAAATATGTGAATTTTTTCAGCTTGAGCTGATCTCGCCACTTTGCCCCCAACTTTGCGCCATCAGCCCAAGCACCCCTACCCTTAGGGGCATATCCTTGTCCCAAAACCATACGGAGAGACCGGAGGGGCTGCAATATGAGCTACACCCTGCCAGTCACACTCCAAAAAGGGCATGTATAAACCTTCCAGCTCCCCCAACCCAAGAATAAAATAGGCAACCATATTAAATTGGTGGCCCCAACAATGTGAAGGCTCAACTATAGCTTATACAACTTATTACAAATATTAAACGTGATGGCCACAGCCAATCATATAAGTAAGCCATAAATTATACATTGTTAATAGAGATATTTTTAAATTTTTCCTATAAAATTGTAACAAAGATTAACATTATATCTCAAAAGACACCTTGTTTTAAATAAGGATGCATCCAAAAATCAAGATAATTGAATAGCTTATAAAGTAAGTTTCCACATTTATTCACAAGAAGATTTAGGGCCTTTTTTAGAGCCTTGACTGGCCCTTTGCCACAAAGGATATAGTGAAACATCTGCATCTGCAAAGTGGGGGTGAGTAACAGAAGAAGAGAGTAGATCCAGCTTGCATAGCAACTGTTTACCTTCATCATAAATAGTGAAAGAAAAAGTCCTTCCCTGAAATTGAAAAACTAGGCGAAATGGAAAGGCCCAACTATACTTTATCATGTGAGAGATGAGGGCTTGAAGAAGAGGTTTCAAGGCTCTCCTGTGTTGTATAGTAAATGGCAAAAGATCAGAATAAATTTGAAATGGAGCACCCTCCATTATCACTGAATCCAAACTCCTGGAGATTTTCATAATGCTTCTTTAGTAGAGTAATAATGAAGTTTCACTATTATGTCCCTAGGGGGGACCACCTGCTTTAGGTGCCATCAATGCTCTATGGGCTCTATCAATTTCATGTTGTGACTCAAGAGTATCAGGCAATTTTTCCCTTAAAAAAACCACAGTAGTGACATCTTTAAAAGTCTCAGGTAGGCCTCTGATGGGGAATTTGGATCACCTAGAGAGGTTTTCCAGATTGTCAATTTTTTATGTAATTCTTCTAGCTGAGATTCTAGAACAGAAATCTGTTTTATATTCTGGGTTACATTAAAAGCAGTAGCATCCAAATTTTTCTCAGTAGCTTCTAATCTACTTCCAGGATCTTGCAGGTCCTGCATAAGATCAGCAGTAATGGACGCTGAGGTTTTAGCCAATTCAGTATGCAGGTGTGCAAACAATCTGGATTGCCCCTCCGAAAGTGGGACAGGACTGCAGGAGGAGAGTCATCCTGAAGTAAAACATTATTACTGTCCACTGTAGTAATATATATATTTGTCCACATAGGCTCTTTAATACTTATGTGAGGAGAAACAGGGCTATGTTATATAGATTGACTCTGTGAAGCAGCTTCAGCATACTGTGGGACCGGGGAACAGGAGCCTTCCAAAGATATTCCCAGGGATGCAGGTGGAGACACCCCTTTCCATTCCCTTGCTTCTATCCCCCTTGTTCTGAACCTGATCTTTAGTCTTCCCCATCATTTTCCCCACCATAGTGCGGGAGTGTAGGCGCTGTGGAGTGATTCCCACTTCCTCCTGGTGATCACGAGTGCTGCCAGATTTGCATACACGGGGCCAGGAACAGAGCTTTCAGGGAGCCGAGTCCTCTAGCAGCCTACGACCATGGACGCCGGCGCATGCACACTTCTGCCGCCTGTGCAAAAAAAGGCAAATGCTAGTGAAACGCTGTCAATAAAGTGCGATAAAAAAAAGAACATCAAACTTTAACATAGCTGTTTTTTGCATCATCCTGTTCACTAGGCAATATTGGATATTAGGCAGGTATATTTGTATGTAGGTGGATAGCAAGCAGGTTTGGGATGCTGGGTTCATAGCAGGTAAGATGTTTTTGGCTACTAGTGAATATAAAATACAAGAGGTGTACCATTTTGGAGAATTTAGACCTCCATTGCTCTGTTGCACTTACTTTTCTGGAAAAGAAAATTGTGGGACAGATGGGATAGAAGTGATTACTGGGTGGGAGGCACAGAACACAGTTGCAGCACTTAAAACTTCTATTGAAAATAGTAGGCATGCACCCTAATGGTTTAAAGTAAGCAAAGGTTGTGGCCATTTGGTATTTGAATAGAGCAGTGGCAGCTGCCGGTGGTAATGGGACAAAGAGTGACAATAAAGTAGGCACATGATTGGTAGATAATCATTATTGGTTGAAAAAAAGTTACTATTGGAACAAACTGTTTTTTTTTCTTCTTCAAGCAGTTGCTTGCAGTAGCTTTTTCTTTCAAATGCTGTATCTGCTACATTGTCCACAAAAGGTTTAATGCTTACTGCTTTTGTGTCATCTTTAAGCATCTGCAACTGTTTTTATTTTACGCAGTTTCATTTGAAAAAAAGTTATAAAAAAACACAAATTTGTAACTGCTTGCAAATGCCTGAAAAAGGCAATCAAATACTGCCTGTTACCATTCCAGGGATTTTAGCGCTTGTAAAAAAATTCCATTGACATCAGGAAGAAATTGAAATGAAAGTGTCAACTAAGCACCACAGAGAAGAGAAATAAAGTGGCATTGTTGGTTATGTATGATGTGATTGCAGGAAAGAAACAACAAAACAGAGAAAATCAGTATTTATACTTAGCAGGTGAGTTTTGTGTGAGGTTTACTGCTTACCTAAATTGATAAGCTTTTTAAATTCATCAGCTTACAATGTTTGCGAGTAAGTCTAAAGTATGTCTTTTTATGTTTTGGGGTAATGAAACTATCACAGACACAGCATGAACAGAGACATAAAAAGGATGTTTGGCATTAAATTATCCAGCTATGCGTCCTCTTCTCTGGCATTACGCCATCCAGACGATCACCTCCTCATTCTATTATAAATGCTACAGGTAGAATTAAGTGTCCTTACCAACAGTCCCCTTCTGTTGCCTCCATTTGCAAATCTCTACACTGGCTTCAGTTTCACTTAAGACTCAACTCAAGTTGCTGTGCTTTGTTTAAAAATCACTCCACAGCTTTTATCTCACCTTATCCTAATTATTTTCATATACGACCAACACATAATATACATACTCTATAAAACAAAAGTCACAGTGTAGTATACATATAGTGAAAATATCATAAAATAGTGTTCAAGTTTACAATTCATTTCTGTACAGTGTTACCCATTCCTTTAAATAGTGAATCCGAGGACGAAATCTTCCATATCATCTTATTAATACATTTTCTTATTAGACAGGTTGCTATTAATTCCGCATTCTTGTATATACTAGTGCACAAAATGTTACAATCAAAAATATAAGTGAAAAAGTGATCGTGATGAAATATAACAAACATATATTCAAACACATAAGGAAATGTCAATATATTTGTATCTATATATCTTAAATCTATTTTCTAACTCACTAAAAATAAAGACCTAAAATACTCAGATCTTTCAAATAATCTCTTCTTGATTTAGAATGTCAAAATATTGCACATTGTCTTTAAAGCTTATCCAGGGGGCCCAGATGGCAGGGAATATTGGGGATGTATCTCGACATTCATGATAGCCTTCCTCTAGTTTACATGTCTCTTCCACCCCTCGTAACCAACTCTTTAATGAAGGTTCCTTTGGGTCCTTCTAAAACTTCAGGATCTGAGTCTTAGCTACATTAAGAAGGAAGGACACCAAAGAATGTTCATTACTACTCCACCGCATTTGAAAACAATTAAAGAGTACATTCCAGGGTGTAGCCTCCACTACACACTTTTATTATCTCAATCAAATGGAGCACTTTTCCCCAGTAACTCTCTACGATTGGACAGGACCACCACACATGTGAAAATGTACCTCTCATCCCACATCCTCTCCAACATAATGGAGATTCTTGCAGGGACATCTGATGTAGAACAGGTACATAATACAATCTAGATAATAACTTGAAATTCCCTTCCTGTACCCTTGCACATACTGACGTTTTATAGGTCATGCTCAGGATCTTTTTCTTCTGAGCATCTGAAAGTACACTATTAAATTCATTCTCCCTTTCAACCTATATAATCCAAGAATTCCAGGCTGGCAAAGCTGAATAAAAAAGTGTATAATTTTGATTTTGGCTGGGTCTGAGTTTGGGGCGGTCTGTTCTCTCCCCTAAATTTAGCTTCTAACAGAACGGAGTAAGAGCTCTCAGAACGTAAAGGGTGTGGTTGTGACCTCACAAAGTGGCAGAGTTGTATATACTGCCACTGGTGTATCTGTCTATATCTATCTAAAGAAACTAGCTGTTACAAAGGGCCAACTGAATCACCCGAAACAACCTGATGCAACAACAACTCCCTATCCACTGACTGTCCCAAAAAATCCTTTTGAAGTCCTGGTATAAAATATTGGTGTCCAATAATTGGAAGTAAAGGTGCATTATATAACCACCCGTGTTGTCTACGTAAAGCATCTCAGCATCTTAGTGTGGTTAGAGTAAGGGGCGATGTATCCTTTCCTAAAGATCTGTATTGTTTTGGGAACCCAAATAACCCTTATTTAGATTAGCTGAACAAAGCTCCATCTCTAGCACCACAAACCCCTTAGATAGTGCATCAAACTTCCAATAACGGAATCTATTTAAAAGAGAGGCATTATAGTATTGTTTAAAATTTGGAAGTCCAAGACAATTTTAGGGAGATCCTGGCTCTATATGGATACCATATAAATGTTGATACTAGTCTATTTAAACATTTACAAAATGCTGGTGGTAACTGAATAGGTAACATTTGAAATTAGAATACTACCCTGGGTAAAATATTCATTTTTACAACCTTAACTCTCCCTATCCAAGATAACCGTAGTTGTTTCCATCCTTGGATATCTACTTTAATTGAATTTAACAAAGGCAGGCAGTTCATCTCACATAGACTCGCCAGCGAAGATGTAATGTCAATGCCCAAATATGTTAATGATTTCTGACGCCAAGTAAGTGGGAAATTATTTTTCAGTTTTTGTTCTATTGATCTTAATATATTCACATTAACATTCTCTGATTTGGTTAAATTAATCTTAAAGTTAGTAAAATAACCAAATTCAGAGAAATCTAAATTAGGAAGAGATATGTCAGGTTTCTGAATAACAAACAGAATATCATCATCATGCTCCGTTTTACCTATCTTAGCACCCTGGATAATATTAATCTGATATATTGTATTCAAGAAAGGTTCCAAGGATATAACGAAAAGTAATGGCGACAATGGGCAACCTTGTCTGGTCCCATTATATAATTTAAAGTGTACCGACAAAATGCCATTTACACAGACAATTGGAGTTGGACAAGTGTACAAAGCCATTATCCACTTATACATCTTAGGTCCAAGGCCCATATGTTTCAAAGTCACAGATAGGTACAGCCAGTCCACCCGGTCAAATGCTTTCTCTGCATCCTTAGAGAGAGAAACCGTGGGCTGTCTGCATCTTTGCACATAATGCAAAATAGATAAAACCCGTGTAGAATTATCTCTTGCTTCTCTCCCTGGGACAAATCTTGCCTGATCTTTATGAAACAATAGGGGAATAAGAGCCTGGATTCTCATGGCTAATACCTTTGTGAATAATTTCACACTGTGGTATGTGCCCTCAATGTATCTTCACACATACCCCCCCTTCCTTGATAGTTCTTTAATTTATCTACATAGATGGGGGAGAAGTATATCTTTGTATTGTTCATAATATTTCAGGAAGAAGCCATCAGGTCCCGGCATCTTACCAGTAGGAGTTGAACTAATGGCTGCCCTAAATTCACTCTCATTAAAGTAATTTTCTAAATCAAGCAATTTTTTGGATGTCATTTTAGGTAAATTTACTTTTTTAAGATGCATTATTACCTTCTCTTTCCTAGTACCCTCTGTTTCAGGGGACTCATCTTTCCTCACCTGATAAAGATCTTGATAATATTCCCTAAATACCGCAGCCATTTCCCTTGATTGATGGACCATTTCATCGTTCTTGTTATTAATCTTAGAAATATAGGTCCTCGTTTTCTCTTTCCTCAGGGCGTTTGCAAGATATCTACCTGACTGATTTCCCCTAAATTCTCCTTGCTACTCTAGAAATAGCATACTTAGCTTTTACATCTAATATTTGCTTTATTTGTGTTCGTAATTGTGTCAACTGCATGGCCTGTGTCTTCCACTGCGATTGTTTATGCACAGCTTCCAACTTTGCAATCTGATCTAACAATGCCTTTATTCTATGATTACTTATGTGCTTCGCATATGTAAACTAGGGCAATTTGATCTGTAACTTTCTCTCTAAAAAATTATTCAATTCATTAGAAATATCTGTATCAGTATCATTTTTTCTCAGTAAGGCTTCTTTAAGGTGCCACCTATAGGTTAGATTTGCTGAGGGCTCCAAACACATTAAGACTTTTACTGTTGCGTGATCAGAGATTGTACGTGGACAAATTTCTGCATTAACACATTTTTCCAAGTGGAAGTGCTCTATAAAAATGATATCAATACGTGAATATGTATCATGTACAGGGGAATAAAAGGTATAATTTTTTACAGTCGAAAGTAATATGCTCAACATCCTTCAGTTGCATATCATATAATATTTTCTTTAATTTGTGAATTTGTTTAAATGGGAGGCTTGATTTTCCTGATGAGACATCAACATTCTAACACTATAATAAAATCACCTGCTAATATCAATAGCCCTTCCTGGAACCTTCTCAGGCTATGGAAATCGTCAATAAAAATTGTACTTGATGTTTATTAGGGCAGTAAATATTAGCTAGTGTACAAGTCTGCTCAAAAAGATTTCCCTATAAAAACAAAAACCCACCATTGGGGTCAGTTAATGAGTCAACTAGATTAGAGTACCGCTATGGAAAGCTATCACAACTCCCGTTGATCTATTAGATAAAGAAAAACCAAAAAACCACTGAGGATAGTTTCTTGAAAATATTCTGACCTTTGAAAAATAGGGAAGATGCGTTTACACAGATTGTAGCTCTTTCAGAATCTGGTGCCTCTTACTCGCTGAATGCAAGCCCTTCACATTATAAGCAACCAACCTTGTCTTGCCCCAAGACAGAGTCAAAAATCAAAAAGGGTAAGTCGTGCAACCCTCTCATTGCAGATAACCTTATACAAATGACAATCCTCATGATAGACAAACATGTAGACAAACAACAAATAACAAAACAATTTAACTTAATTAAAGAACAGGTTCCCATATTAAATTCATGCTGTTCCCTTATCTTAAAACCTTTACCCCTATGTGCCCCTAACAATTCAACTAGGGAGATCATGGTTGAGCATTTTGCCAAGACGTAAAGCCTATATTAATTGGCAAATATACAATCAGCACCTGGGCTCCCACTCGCTCCTCCCCCAGCACATCATAATACTCTTACTGTAAAAACCATTTAAAAGCAGATTACATTGTAATCTGCTTTTAAATTTCCCTCCCAGACACACCCCCCAATACGTCACCACTCGCATCACCCAGAAGATGACTCATCCTCCGGGGTGATGCGAGTGGGGATGTCCTGCCCACCTCACCCTGACGCTGGAGCTGCTGCTCTGCAGCTCTAGGGAGATGCAAAGCACAATGCAGACCTTCACTTCCAGGAGATGCGAGAAGCAATAGCAAATTCCGGGGGTGGTGCCAGCTGGCATCACCCCCAGAATTTACTATTGCTGTTCGCATCGGTAGTGAGATGTGAAGCACAATGCAGAAGTCCTGCATTGTGCTTCGCATCACACTACTGATGCGAGCAGCGGCGTGGCCGGGACCCGGGTGGTATTTAAAAGCAGATTACTTGATAATATGCTTTTAAATTTCCCACCCAGCCACGCCCCCAAATGGTCCGGCATCACAGTGGGACCATCAGATTGGCGCTGGAGCGTGGGGCAAAGGTAAGGGGGGCTTTTAAAGTTACCCCGAGTGTGACGGGGTACCGCTTTTTGCATGTTTCTCTTGAATTGCAGCTTTATCTGAAAAGTAATGCAGCTTACAAATGATGTCTCTATGGGAATCAGGTGGAGCAGCTGTTGCTTTAGAGACTCTGTATATTCTGTCAAAGCAAAGTGGAGCTGTGGGTGGGAATCCCAAAATCTGAATAAATAGGGTCCTTATAGTGGATTCTAGTTTATCAGGCCCAATGGATTCAGGGAAACCCCTGACTCTCAGGTTATTCCCCCTCTCTCTATTTTCCACATCCTCTAATTTGTATGATAAACTGCGATAGATTTTTGCTGACTTTTAATTAATTTCTTGAAGCTCTCATCACTTTTTCATGTACATCCAATCTATCTTCTGCCTCCTCCACCCTTATCAGGGTATGTGTTAAATCAGAACGTAAAGAATCAACTTCCCCTTTGAAATAACTTCAGCAAACATGGAGGATAAATCCTCTTTAGAAGCGATAGACCGTACATAGTCCTCTAAAGAGCTGGGGGGTAATTGCTCCATCCCTCTCTGCTCCCTTAGTAAATCCATTTCCTCCTCTCCTGCTTCCTGCTGAATACTCACATGTAAACTCTGTCTCATTGCTGCAGGAGCACACTCTGTTCAGTTTAACACCAATGAATCCCCCTCTGATGCCAAAAATGATCTAATTGTGCCCACCACAAGATTTTCATAGGCTCCTTCCTGTTTTGCTTCAGAACCACATTCCCTGCTCATAGAGAAAGGAGTTTAGGCTGGGCTGTGTACGGACTGGATTGTGTGCAGGCTGAGCTGCTTGCTGGCTGCATTGTGCGCTGTCTGGGCCGTGTGCTGGCTGCATTGTGTGCTGGCTGGGCCATGTGCTGGCTGCATTGTGTGCTGGCTGGATTGTGCGCTGACTGGATTGTGCGCTGGCTGGGCTGTGCGCAGGCTGGATTGTGCGCAGGCTGGATTGTGCGCAGGCTGGATTGTGCGCTGGCTGGATTGTGTGCAAGCTGGGCAGTGCGCTGGCTGGATTGTGTGCAGGGTGGGTTGTGCGCTGGCTGGATTGTGTGCAGGCTGGGCTGTGTGCAGGCTGGGTTGTGTGCTGGCTGGGTTGTGTGCTGGCTGGGTTGTGTGCTGGCTGGGTTGTGTGCAGGCTGGGCTGTGTGCAGGCTGGGCTGTGTGCTGGCTGGATTGTGTGCAGGCTGGGTTGTGTGCTGGCTGGATTGTGTGCAGGATGGGCTGCATCCTGACCGGGCTGTGTGCAGTGCTGGGGTGGAGGGTGCGTGGAGCTCCTGTTTACTCACAGTCTTCCGGCACCATGTCACGCCCCCTAGATGAACCTGCCTGGACACTTCTGATTGCAAAACCTCTCCTGCATTTCTGACCTGATACACAAATACCCTGCTAAACCCCTTCTCAGGTCCTCCAATGACCTACTAATGACTTTCTAACTTCAGAAGAAACCTTCCCCAATGTAGGGCTCCAAGACTTCTCTAGAGCTCCCCCCACTCTCTGGAACTCCCTTTCTCATCCTATTCAACTTGCTCCTGCACATTTAAGGAAGCCCTCAAATGCCATCTTTTTAAATTTTCCCACTTGTCATAATCTACCTGTTAAACACTAACTAATTAGCCATTATTCCATATTCCCCCTCCTATTGTATACTACCCTCCTCCACCTCTCTCCTCCAGACTGTAAGCTCTATTGGACAGGGCCTTACTCTCCTTATGTGTCATTATTTGTTTAACATGCAAGTTTGTCATCTGCAACCCCTCTTTATTCTACAGTGCTGTGTAATATGTTAGCACCCTATAGATGTTAATAATAATAATAATAATAATAATAGTAATACATGTTGCACAAACGGCATGAGTTACAAGCATGTTTTTATTCATTCTTTCCTATCTCAACCTGTACCTTCATCTCTGCTTTCATCCATCTCTTATATTTTTATTACTTAGAGGTTTCCACAGTTTAAAAACTCAGTGTTGGCAGTACATTGAAATACAATCCCCATTTTTCCAGATCTTAGAGGAAGGACTCTTTTCTTCAAAGTTAACCTATACTAAGGCATTGGACTTCAATGAAAGACAAGCTATGTAAATTAATGAGAAATATAAGGCTACGTAATAATTGTGTGACCTGTTTTTACTTTCAGTAGCTCCTTAAATTAACAGAATATGTTCTTAATAAAGTAGAGTAAAATGTATAAGCCTGTTGTGATTTTTTTTTAAATATTCCATCTGCAAGATGTGTAATTAGTGAAACCTAAACTTCAAGTACTGACAAGTACTGTATTTACCCCACACGGCTGCAAACAACCCCTCCCTCCCACCCCACACCCCCAATTTCACAGTACAATGGTGCTTTATGGTGCAGACAGAGGCAGGATAGATGCATGGATAATTAGAGAAAAAGGGTGGAAGACCTATAGCAAGTACACACAGCAGGCAGTGTGTATGTTTATTCTACATGAATGTAGAATTATAAAGCTTCTAGACATATGGTGAAAAATAAAAAGTTAAAGGGATGAAAAAGAAAAATAGGCAACCAAAGCTTTCAATCTTTGTAATTTACCTTGGGTAAAGCTTCTAATGGAAGTTGCTGCTGAATGTGAGGTTTACACTGCTATAATACATTTTTATAATTGCAATACATTGGTTCACACATGTTACTTTAATATCTGACACCATTTCCAGAGGCTACAGCACATGGCTTTCTTACTGCAAGGTATCTGGAGATGGATTTCCACTTTCCACATATCTTCCCAGAAACACCCCTACTCAGTATATGTGAAATAAAGAAAAGGAGTACGTTGTTTTTTACCTTCATTTATGGGTATTATTTCATGACTTGCCGGGAATTTTACCTTGTACATTCTTTGTGATGTTCATGCAAAAACCTTGAACTAATACATCTACATTGAGAATTTTGTTGCTTTATGATGTTTCACAAATCATACAGATAGACAATAGCATCTCTTTGTTGGATTTCTCAGAATTATTATAGATGGTTTGTTATTTTCCAGCACAAACCAGACACATTTAAGGTGATTCTTAGTGAGTTTTAAAATTACCTTTCGACAAATCACTTCATTCTTATTAGAGGTCAGAGACTTTATTCTTCTATTCTATTTTCTTTTCTAGTTTCGTTTTTCATTACATTGAAATTACCAATTTCATCTTGGATTTATTCTCCTAAGAGTTTTACAATTTTATTATAAATATAAAATACCATGGATATTTATATCTAATAAATCAGGGGGAAATCACAACCTTATTTACCTATTACTGTGATGGGTTTTTATTACTGTTTGAGCAGTCTGTAATTCTTGCTCTTTTTATAACTGTTTTAAAATAATTAACCTGTGACACTATTTATCATTCTCCATAGTATGATAATCTTTTGGAATACAAATGCTGAGAGCAAGCACAGATGTAAGCATTCATTGTCTTGAAGAAGTTTATATGCGATTCAAAATAAAATATTCATAGCTTTTTTTATCACATACTGGGAGATATACATTTTGAAAGCTTTTTATTTGAGTCCACTGGCAGCAGCTTCTTCTACATTTGACTTTTCTTCATTACAAAGATTAGCAATTTACCTAATAAGTGCTGCTTTGTTATGAATGATATATGTTATTAAACTTAAGCAACAATTTCTAGGTACTAGAATTTCTTTATTCTGTATCTTTCATAGTGTGGCTCAATGTCATGCTGTGACTAATGTTGGCCAATCTTAGCTCTCAAGAAAAAACTTTCTCTCAGTTGTAGATAGTTTTTTGCCTTTTACGTTTGCAGACCGCTTATCTGTAGATACACTTGAAAAACATATCACATTATACAATCAAAACAACACATCCTATATTCAGATAGGACAATAAATAGCACAGAAGTGAAATGATTACTCTTTAAAGTGGGAACTTTACTTCTTTGTTATCTCGTGTCAGTCACTTACAGGAAACCCCAAGAGAGAACAACTATTTTATGTCCTTTATACGTGTGATTGTGATGTGAATAAAAATTGCTGCTGTTTATTTTTTTGGCCAGTGGTATTACATTCCAAGTATTTATTGTAAAGTTGCCTAGGAGTAGTTTTAAAGTGACTTTCAGATCCTTTATTACATATTTTGAAAACTTCATTTGGATGGCTTTTTGTTTCTTAGACAGCAACCAAAACAGAAATGAACAGAACCACACTAATACACACTGATAATGAGTATACAGGTAGTTCCCAAGTTAAGGACATCCGGCATACGGATGACTCCTAGATACGAACGGGGCTTCCCTGCTCGCTCCGTGCAGGAAGGAGGCTAGGAGGGGGGCAGTTTGCAGGACTTGCAGAAGAAATCTTTTGCTAAACACAGCTGAGGTTGTGGGTGATATGTAGGGCTGAGCTGATCTGTAACATCTTGTAATTCTTTAAAGATTAAGACAAACTCTGCAGTTGTTTCTTTTTGCATATCAAAGCACACCTTGCTCCAGACGTTAATGACTGTCTAAGCGCCATAAAGTTTTTTGTTTTCTTTTGCTTTGTTTGTGATTAAATCACAGTGAGGATTTTATACAGTAGGTTACACCACGCTGTGCATGCAGAGAAAGGTAAAAATAAATATTATATTGAGACAAACATCTGTCCTATTTGGATTTTTAAAAATAATGTGCCTGTTCAGACTTACATACAAATTCAACTTAAGAACAAACCTACAGTCCCTATCTCGTATGTAACCCGGGTACTACATGTATTACAGTTTCTCAAAACTGCTCTTAGAATGCCATTTTACCCAAACCACAGTGCTTGATAGCAGTTGTGATGCGTTTGTGCTGATATGCTGTGTTTTGTTTTCTCTAAAAGGTTTACTGTGCAGTATGGGCAAAAATCTCCACTTCGGTCTTGTCTGTCCAAAGGATAATGTTTCAGAAGTCTTGTAGATTTTTTAGATGTAACTTTACAAACCTATGCCATGCAACCATGTTCTTTTTATAGAGATTATAGATATAGATTATAGAAAGATGCTTTCTCTTTGCAAGCCATTTGTAACTGTACAGTGTTGTAACATTTAACATGCTGAGCCCTTTACCGTCTGCCATGTAGCTCTTGAGTTTTTGCATTGCAGAGTCTGACCCTGGGGTGGATTGCTGGGATGACTACTCCTGGGAGGAATAATGTTTTCCCACTTTAAAAATTGGGTGTGGATCTTATTTGGAATCTGGATGCCCCCCTTTTTTTGTTATAGAAAAGGGGGCCTCAGATATTCACCCCATCTATTGCAATGTAAACCATCAGAATTTAGAATTAAAATGAATTTTGCAACAGAAAGACTTTTTGGAAATTGCGATCATCCCTAGTATATTTCTATAACACGAAAGAACAAGGATCAGCCTGTAATGTAAAATAGCAGAGGGAGGGTAGGAGCTTAAACGCTAATATGCCGTTTCATCTGGATTCAGATGATTTTTCCATTCGGATTCATAATGGAGGAAAATTACAGTTAAACAAAACTGGACGCATAAGAGCATATTGATAACAAGGTAATTCTGATATTTACACAACATTTAAGGTGAATCTTCTAGTGGCATGTGTTTTAAATTATAGTCATTGATTCAGTGAATGTTTGGTGAAAGGAACCATTTTAGCTTTATACCCTCAAAATATTCAGAAGCATGTTTGTTGCGAACATCTACTATAATTTTATTTTTTACATGTTGTACAGTTTAAGGGCTCAGTGTTTTTTTCATTTTTTTTATTTTACATTTTCACTGCACAGATATGAGTACAATTTTTATGATGTTACATATTAGTGATTGAACATGATTCTTTGATCCAGAATGAATAATATTCAGCTGATACAGTCTGTTAGTACCAATTTGAACTAGTCTATAATTATATCAAGGTTATTGGTATACTGCTCCTACTATACTAGGAGATCTTATAACTGGAGAAATAATAAGTATCATCATACAGCGAGATAAGTGTTACCCCCCTGTGATAGATGCTGGTGTGTAATGTAACAGATTGAATGCAGCACGACAGCGAGGACATAGTGTTGTATTGAATTGAGCTTTTTTTTGAGTTTTTATTCCCTTCAAGTGCTACAAACTAAAAATTGAAATATGCCACTTGTCATAATATTACAGTGTACTAATATAATTATTGTTTCTAATTTAAGTAAGGAAATTATGCATAAATGGTAGTAAAATGGGGTGGGGGCAGTTCTATGAATCAATAAGGTTCTGTGGCTATTCAGAACATGATAACAGGAGGGGAAATAAATTTAGCAAAGTGCTTTAGCCAATTTTTCCAAAGCATGGCTACAGCTTCAGTCACAATGGTACTGCCTGGTAGAGTATTCAGGATTACAAAACTTGCTACACAGAATTGAAGGCTGTGTTTAGATAGCCAGATGATTTGCTGAATGGTGTACCCGAATTAGCATTACCCTTAATGTTTCAAAGCAGTAAAACACAAGAAAACTGCTTTCATCATTGTCCTTATGAATGTAGCCTCTTTGGAGTTCATCTTTAAAATAACATTGTCTTGTGAACGTCATCCCACACACTATAAACTTATCTAACAATTGGCTTTTGCCCAGCCAGGACAAAGCCAATTGTTAGATGTTCATATTGTACACTTGTCACCCCATATCTGGAAGTGTTGCGGATTTTTGTTGCCTTTAGAGGGTTGTATAAAGTGCTACGAGGAAGTGTGGGTAGGGTGAGAGTGTGGGGGTCAAGGAAAGTCCTTTGCAGAGATACTGTCATTTTTTTCTGAATTGACAAAGTGTCATGGATTTTTCAATTTCCGGTAGATACAGAACAACAGACTCATGTCTGGCCTCGAACTTCAATGACTCAGTTTAGTTCTGGTAAAGCAAAGAAATGTCTTTTAAAAGAGTAACACAGAAACGATATGTGTGGTTGTGACCCATCAAATATGTGTAGATAGGAACATGACATTGTAGGAATTCAGAGGTCTTTTGGATTATTTAGCCTTAGAGTAATAATACATTATTGTACATGCCATTTTTACACCAGTCTGCATGCACTTACTGATTGCGTTTAAAAATAAAACATTATGGTCGGAGATTTGTATTTTACTGATTATTGCCTGTCTTTTAACTGTTTTGTAAAGCTCGAATCAAAGGACTAAGTATACTATTGGTTGTGATAACATTTAACATTCCCAAAAAAGAAAGGACAATCCATTGGAAAATACTGAGACCTGGCAAGAAGCAGTCACACAAAAAGTGTGTGAGCTGGAGTATAATACAGCCAAGCATTAAATACACTCAACACAGTGAAATCAAAATACCATTGCTAATAATATAATTGTTGTAGTAGTGCCAACATACGCCTATATTAAAGAGTTTCATTCCCTTCGAGAATTAGCACTTTATTAATCAAAGTGAATGTGACCTACAATATGCAAATCAAGTTACAATATTAATTACTCATATTGGGAGTACTGCACCCATAGAATAAATATAAAGGCAAGCAAAATAATATAATAACAGTAATGGAGTTGATGTACAAAAAGTTTATTTATTATTATTTATTATTATTATTATTATTATTATTATTATTATTATATATTAATATTATTATTATTTTTATTAATAAACAGGATTTATGTAGCACCAACATATTAAGCAGCGCTGTACATTTAATAGGGTTGCAAATGACAAACGAATACAGACACTGACACTGGAGGAGAGATATTACAAGTCCTCGCTTATCAATTACTTAATTGGTAATTTTAAGTGGAAAATTACTAACATTTTCAAAATGGTTTACAAACATTCAGTACTGTAGAATAAAATAAAATACCAGCACAATTTTAGAATTAATAGCATAATTACAGTCACTGCATACCACAAGACAGACTGCATTTGTCTTAAGAAAATAGTAAATGCTTATTCCCATCCACAGTAAAATAACTATTGTGTTCACATTGTTATACGGGAAACAAATCTGCATCTTTTTTTTTGTTGTGTAATCTATGCAGAGAAGGAAAGTGGCGTTATGGGAATATAGCTCAAGGACAAATATATCCGATTTGATTCATGCTAGAAAGAGACTGCCAGGAAAAGAATGCAATATGTGTACATTTATTAGAATAAAAAATGAAGTTTGCAAACAAGAAGTGATAGATGTCTTATGAGATGGAAGGTGAAGTTGGCAACCAAGCAGAAGTGACAGCTATTGGCAGGGCATACACTGCTGTAATGATAGAGACTATGAATGTTTTCTGCATTCCAGAGACAGGGCAGTTATAACCAGAGGCCAAGTTTGATTGCTCGAGACAAGTGAACCAATCCACAAAGAACGTTGTCGCAAATTGGGGAACATTAAAGCACCCATATTAACACATAATTTCCAGGGTGTAGAGCACAGTGTTAGGACTAATTCTGATAACTTGCAAATTACCCATTACCACTTATTAGGTCACAATCTTTCCCACTTAATTTCTAAAACAGGGAATCTGACATTCCTTTATACATTCACTGGTGGGAAACAATTACTGTCATTCAAACACATAAACCCAAAAAAATTCCCATCAGGGAATGTATGAGGGGAGTGTCTGATTCTCTGTTTTATAAATAGAAAATCAAGAGTATTACTCAATTTTTGCATAGGAGCTTTGAAGCATAAAACGGTCATGTATGCATTTGTTGTCTTCTGCTTCTGATTTTACAGCATCCCTGGGTATACAAAAATGAATAATGAGCAAAACATTTATATAGCATAATCTCCTATTTAATAAATCCTAAATTAAATATTTTATGTACAAAGGTCCATTGTTGACCATGTCTGCCACTGAGATATCATATTAATGTAGGGTTATGGATGAATCAGCACTATTTTTGATAAGTGTTCTGAGCTTGGGATCATACACAGAAGTCCAATATTATGAGAAAGATGACACTATCAGCCTGTCTTCTGCTTCTTCAAAGGCTAGGGTGAGCAAAGAGCACTTAAAGCTACAGCAATAGGAATTTGATGCAGTGGTGGTAAGCATAGGTAGACTGCACCGGGCTGGGGAATAAGACAACAAAGCAGTGAAGAAAGAAATGAATCACTGACTTTATGGTAACCACTTTAAATTTACTGGAAATCAAGTCAATGCAATAGGGTGTTGGCTTACTGATGTCTCTTTCCTTTGCCTAATTATTTGTGTTGCTGGTGCTAGTCTTCTTGCCACTGTTCATGCTTAAATTGCACAAGCATGCATACTTATGTAAATGGAAGTAATGGAAGTAAAAGTATAATAACTGAACATTACCATACAACAACTGGTGAAAGTAGTTGCCCTTGATGAGGCAGAGGCAGTTGCATTTGGACAATTGCTGTTACTCTGAAACTGATTGGTTTTGTGATGTCTGTTTTTAAGCACTAGAACTTAATTTTCTGTTTATCCCCATGTGCCAGTGTCATCGGGACACTGAGCAGTAATGGACATTTTATATCCTAGGCTAAAAGATTCTTATTCTCCCAACAACCTTTACATATATTTTTCATGACAGTAAGTGTTAGGTATCTGCATTTAAAGCTCATAGGTCAAGTTACCATGGTAAAAGATTTATGGTCTATAGCAGCTTGTAAAAAGGGAAACGTAACTGGCAAATGATAGGCACAGAGGTCCTACTGAATCCTGTTTCTATCTGCTGATCTTTTTTAGTAGCTATGTAGATTGACTTCTCAGTTAATTAAAAGTGCACTGGTACATGATGGAGTGGACATTCTGCCAGGTTAAAGAATGACAAATGAGCTAATAAAAAAGCAACTGAAGAGCTCATACAATGACTTGTGTTTGTAGCAAAATGTTTCTGAAAAACAGGCACTTCTCAGTTCTCATTACTGGCCATCCATCAGGATGAGATTAAATATTTAGGGATTTAATGATTAGAAATGGGTCACAGACAGCTGTAAAAAGTAACAGAACTTTTAACTCTCCCCTACTGTAAACAATATAATATATACTGGTAAACTATTAGATTGCTGCACGAGTCTTGTAACTTACGTTTATGAATAATAACATTTCTGTTTCAATCTGCAGCCAGGTATGGAAACTTTGGAAACATTTACATTTGGCTTCATAAAGCTGCATTCATTTTTTTGTGAAATTTTGTATTTAAACAATGTTTCCTGAACTAAACTTTCTTGCTCATGTGATTGGCTTGCTGCTTTCCATAGCAATTTTCACTGTAATACAGCATTAGGTCTTATCAGGTTACACATAATATTATTATTATTATTAATAATAATAATAATAATAATAATAATAATAAATAAGATTTATATAGCTGTCACATTTTATGCAGTGCTGTACATTAAATAGGGACATGCCAAATACTTATCACACTCTTTCCCATAAGCAGATCTAGGTATAATCTCACACAATTGTTATGCACCAATTTAAATATTACAAACATTTTTTTTAGCTTATAATAAAAACATGATCTTTACATACAATATTATGACATTAAAAAGTTACCATTTGTGTTATAGCCATACATGTCCAGTGATGGGTACCTTTTCAAACCAAGCAGGTATTTTTCCAAGAGCCATCATTTAATCTTGGTAACAACACAGTAAGTCTCCCAGTGACTTATTTCATAGAAGAGTGTCTGCTTGCTCAGTTCCTATAACTCACAAATAGTTTAGTATAACATAATATAATGATATAATAAAGGTAAGTATAGAAATACCTAAAAAGACAAATATAAGTAATATTAAGTTAAAAAATGCTTACTTATTCTGCTTTATTGAGGAGAATACAAATACATATACTAATAACATCAGTGTAATATCATTGACTATATAAAACAATATCAGGGTTTGCCCAATAACACCAGCAAAATGTGTTTTTAAGTAAGCATTTAATTTAGATAATAGCGATCAGATTTCCATCAGATGTATTTAGTCATTCATATACAACTTGTGTGCCTTCCACTGATACTTTCCACATCCAATCAAATACCCAAAAACTGGTCTCTTATGTCTGCTAAACTCCTTTCTGATTAACTTCACATCTGATCATTGTACCACATCGGATTACAGATCATTGAAACTCGTCCCTTAGGTACTAGACCTATGCCTTTGATATTTGCTTAGTTTCTATTTCTAATTTTATGCCAAATATGTAAAGGATTGCTTTCTACCTTTAACAAAAATGGAGTTGTACTTTACATTTTGAGAATCAAAGATTGTCTTTTTAGTAAACATTCCAAACATTTTAATATTTATATTGGCTTACTGTTATATTTTATTAGGTTTAATCTTAATTAAGATTTAATGAGTTTCTTTGTTTTCCATGATTATAAACTCATTAAAGGGTAACAATAACAGAGCAGAAAGCAGTTATGCAATAAAGAACAAAAATATAAACTGATTAGGAAAGATAGTAAAAAGAACCTCACAGTGTAAATGGTATGGACGTGGTAGGCTGCTTTTTATATTTACAGGGCAAACTACACATTTACAGGGCAAACTACAGTACACTACACATTATTTTATAGTTCTGCAGACAATCTAATTTTTTACTTTGAATTTCTTTGATGTTGTTCTGTGAACAATTGAATGCAGGGTATGGATTTTCTAAATACTGATGGTAAGTAATTGAGAGGGATATTACGCATTAAAGAATAAGGCAACTAGCATTTTCAAAGAGATGTCCAAAGATGCATAATTTGTGTTTCTCTTGTGAGTGATGTACTTTGGAAACTTCACCAGAGTTTGTGTGATTATGTCCTATGAAAGTGTAACTTTAGCTCTTCAAAAATCATTTTTCCTGTTTAGGATTTTTAAAAAAGCTGCTTATGCTACAGTTCTCACCTTATCTCAAGCACTGTACCCGTACCAACATCCATTTGTCCACTAGATAGCACACCTCTTCAGGGCTGAATGATGCTGGCTATATATTTGTCCATGCAAATGTTTAGTCCCTTGGGGTGTGTTACCAATTTTACTTGGGGCTGTCCAATGGAAGAGTATAGATTGCAGGATGTTACATGACAAGCAAGAAAAAACATACAAAAAGGTATGTATTAGGGGATTTGTTGATTACATATGTTAATGTTTGCAGTATAGTATCTACCTAATGAAACTTCCTCCAATGAATGAGCAATTTCTACAATCTCTGCATGAATGATCACAATCACCAGAAGTAAAAAATGGCTTTCATTTGTCTAAAAGGAAAATATAAGATTTTTTTAGACACCGGGCGTAATTGATCATACTTATATGATCATATAGTTTTTTGCATACATGCAAGTGATAAATGCAATACAGGACAACTCAGTACTCAGGACTACTGTCTTACAAAAATGTTATTTCTTATATGTTACTGCTTTCAGCATGGTCTTTTTTTTACTTTTAATGTAGGGATCTAACTGGTTTCTGAAGTCTTTAAGAAATGGTTCAAGTCTCAACTGGACTATCTCAGACTTTCAAAGACAACCACACAACCAAGCAGGAAAAGAGAGTTATAACTGCATTCCCCTCCGCCAGCCAAGCCCAGCTGTGGAGAATCACAAAGAAGGGCGAGCCAGCCCTGAACAGGAAGCCGAGGAAATGGAAGATCAGTATGATGAGGTACATTGTATTTATCTGTTCTGTACAAGGTTTATATTATTTCAACAGTAGTGCCAACACATATTTTGGATTGAAATACACATTTTTAAATGTTGTGGATTGAAATGTCAAAAACAGAATATTATTATCAGCTTTCCATAGTGAAATACAGATGGCATGCAGGAGGTTTCAGACAACAGATTGAGAAATCAGAAGAGTAATTTTATAACGAAAAGAATTATCATGTTCTTCATTTATCATGTATTTTTCATGGTTTAGTGCTAAATAGTTTCATCACTTTAGGAGTGTTTTAAACAACAAATGTGGGTTTACTTACAATGTAGAAGTAAAGTGCTATAGACTTTGACCCCCCCGGGAGGCTTTTGGCATAATCTAAGTAAGTAAGAACAGTATATTTGAAAAATATAGCTGTCCACGGTCTACCTACATAAAAGCTTAAATGAGGATCTTCAATATTTTAAAAATGCTGCTTTACAAATTAAGATGAAATAATATAGATGGGTAAGGCTTTGAAATCCTAACAAGACATTTTAGGGCTGATTGACAAAATTAACAAGCATGGGTTCCTGGGTTTCAGTGCAACCTGTTCAGCTCTATTCCATAGTCCAATATAGAGAGATATTTGGCAACCTGCAAACTTTTTTTACATTGGGATGAGAAGGCATAAAATTGCATCTAGGAAATACTGGTCTCATCATTTTTTTTCTGAAGCATACCTTGCGAAACACATTGAGAGACAAATGAGACCACTATGTGCGTATGTACAGCGTATGTACCACAATGTATGTCCAATAATGTTGACGCATGCATTGTTTTTTTTAACATTAAAATACATTAAGATTTTATGAATATGTTTGTGAACACCTCTTGATAAAAGGTCTGTAATAGGGTTTTTGCATTTTGCATTTCTGATGAAACTGGGTGTGGCACAATACTTTTTACTAGTTCCATTTATTATTCTTTAGTATTTGAAAATTATGTCAGATTCACCTGTCAAAAGGACCCCTCTAGCACTGCAGTCCCAATGTGTCGCTTAGTTAGTGCTTCTATTCACATCAAGTCTTCCTCTGGGTTTGAATTTTTCACCCATCTTTATTGGCCAGGATAGTATAATGCAACTCCACTGCAATGTAGGTAGGTGAGTCTGTACACTAAGTTGACTATGTCTGGATATGCTGCCTGTGAAGACATTAGGCCTGATTTATTAAAGTTCTCCAAGATTGGAGAGGATAGACTACCATTGGTGAACCTGGTTGATCCAGCAAACCTGGAATAGATTTTCTAAAATATTATCCTAATCGGCAAATGTTTTTAACCATTGACCAAATCCACACCAGGTTTGCTGGAACACCAAAGGTTCACCCATGATAGACTATCTTCTCTATTCTTGGAGAGCTTTAATAAATCAGGCCCATAGAGTTGTACTGTTTTTAATGCCTGATGGATCCTTAAAATGTGTTTGTTTTTTCCTTCTAAAGCAGCCACAGCATATGTAGAAATATCTAAACCCTGCAAGCAGTAGGACCTTGCTCACTGTATGGAAGTATTGGTCTCATTGTAATGGTCCTGTAATGTGTTCCTTCACAATTAGTCCTGCATTTAGCATAAATATCATAATATGCTCCATTGTTAAAGCATTCACATTTTGAAATAAAAAAAGCTGGTAAACACTCATCATTGTAAAGTTTTTCCTTCTACATTAGAACATATTTCTGCTTTATAGATAGTATTACGTCGTGCCAGTAGACTTGCTGACAATCAATGCTAATTTTAAGGGTCTGCTCTTAGTACAATCCCATGATTACGTCAGTACTGTAAAACTAAAATGCTGAAATTCATTTTTAGTGGAGTGCACACTTTACAAATGCTTTCAAATTAAATAGGAAATTTCTGTAGTAAATATGAGGATAACTCTGAGGATGTGCATTGCATGCAACACGATACTGTTTATACCATTAGGATTTGTACAAAACTCAACCAGAGGCAGTGAAGCAATTAAAAATGATGTTAATGTTGATAGAATAGAGAAATTAGAACTCCTGTAAGTTTCTTATTACTATCTGTGTCCCACTTGTCACCAGAAAAAGGGGTGAGGGGATCCTTCAATTTGGGACACCTGTTCCAGTGACAAATGTTTAATGGAGGAATTATCTTGCCTTTGTAACAACACAAGACAATCACAATTGGCCACACACATCAACCCATAACTGACAGATGTTTTAACTCTTCCGTACTCCATCCAAAACAACAGAAAAATGTTTTTGCTATTCATAGACGTATCAGAAATGACAGCAATTAAATACACACTATCAGTATTTAATTTACCTGAAGAGATGTTTAATATAACAGTAACATTTAAATGTCATGTTTGTGTAATAAAACTCTGATCTTAGGTTTAACGGAATTTTATTATCACATTGACAGTCTCTGTGAGTCATAGCTCTTTCCCTGTTTTTACTTTATTTTGTTATGTTTTAGCTTCATTTCTTTCAGACTAGTCATTACCAGGCTCGAGTTGTGACTGTTCTTTACCAGCCCTGAACAACATTACTGTAAACAGTGATCTATAGAGTTCCAGTTGTGACTAATACTATATTGATAGATGACTCTCTTTTATTACTTTCAGGAGCCTACTTCAAAATTTGCTGAAAGCCTTTTCACAGCTAAAGATAATATAAAGGATAAGAAGATCCAAAAAACATTTATACTAGAAAACAATACAGCCACAAAATTAAGATTTTTTTTGAAGAACAGCAGCAATCAACAAAATGCACTTCCAGCAAACAATGTTCCCTTAGAAAATAACAGTTCCTTGGAGGTGTCAACCAATCCTTCTTCTCGTTTACAAGCACCACTCAAGGTATTGTTTTTTTTTTTTTTATTTCATGTTTAAGTAGTTTATTTAACAAAATTATTTAATGTTAGCTGTTCATTTTTTTGCTTATCTGTAACATCCTATTTTTGCTTTTTTTTAGTTTTGTTACATTTTAAAAGTTCAAAAGTTAAACTTTTTTTAAAACAATTCAGCAATATATAAAAATCATTTTTTTTCAAAAGTTTAAATTGTTTGCTGTATAGAAGTACAGGACTCTAAACTTTGTGCAGTTCCAAACGCATTCCATAATTGTTATATTATGGCGGTTCTCATTACCCCACTGGGGTTTCTAGGGATTTATCTTGCATAGCAAGAGAAAAGATGAGAAAGCCAAGCCATAGGTATTAATCCATATATAGTTTATTTTTTTTTCACAATGAAAAGAGTCTGAGGGTCATGCACCAATCACACTTCATTAGAACAATAAAAGTTATTGAACAGCTGTTTTGGGAGCACAGTTGAATAAATACACATATTGATCTAAATGTTTCTAAAGTACAATAAAGACGTTGCAGACAAAATATAAACAGTGTAACGTCTTTGGCATTATTGCATTTTAACATTTGAAGTTTTATTTCAGCTACTTAAAGACCTTTTTATGTATATGGGTTATGGTAATTTGTAAGATGGGGTAAGACTTTTTTCATGTGCTCTATGGTTTATGTGTATGTAAAAATATATATATATATATATATATATATATATATATATATATATTGTATTTTCCTGTCTGTGTATGGTCAACTTAACAACGATGTTTATGTCATCCCATACTTAGTCACTCCTATACTCAGTCACATGGTACAAAGTTCTACTTCTGACAGTTTTTACTTTTGATTTTTTTCAAGAGGTTGTGTTTAGAAATCCACAGCTGCCTTTTAGATTGTTTTAAGTCATGCACAAAGATATTTTTTCTGCAGAACGTCTTGTTACAGAACCTTACTTAACTGCCAAATAGAAGATTGTCACAAAGTTAGTCACAGTGGTGGGACAAAAGGATGTGCTGTTTCAAGGTTAGGGCCTTCAGTTATACATGAAGAACCAATGGATGACAGCAGACACAAAGGAATACTCAATATCATGGTGTAATATCTTTAATGGATTAAACATGTAAAAAGTCTTCACAGAAGAGCAACAGTTCAACAAGCACTTGTGGAAACGGTGCATACATCAAATTACAGGCATACCTAAGCAAAAAGTCCTAAACTATAATACTACTTTAAGCATACAATACAATACAATACAAGCAAACAATAATTTACCTTATTACTCAGCTTTACCTTCATTTCATTTCCCCTCCCAGTTGTTCTCTGTTTTTATGTATGTATGTATGTATGTATGTATACCTTCTTCAAGTCTTGCAAGATTTACTCAGCCTCCCCTTCCTGTTAAAAATTGTCCGAAAGAATATTTGAATAGACAGATCAATATACATATCAATAGAGGAAGTTGGACAAGGAAATGAAGGGGACATCAGAATGCAAAAATTCTAAATAAATTATTTTTTTCTGATTAGCCATAAAATCACTAAACTTTGCCATAGCAACACAGTATGACAACTGAAAAAGAGATTACAGGTACAAAAGAAGCTAGAAGTGGAGGCTAGAAGTAGTGCTAACAAGTATCCTCCCCAGCATTGTTTTCCACATTTAAGTCTTCTGAAAACCCCATTAAGCTTTCCACCTCCTATCTTTTGCCTACTACTTTTCAATATTAAAAAATACCCAAATTCAATAGCCTATATTCCTATCTATAAATGTTTGTCTCAGAACAGTTCTATGTTCATTGGGAATAGGTGTCTAAATGAGCAGATTTGATCAGTCTTTAAAATGGGTGTGAGTTTAGAATTTTTGTTTAGTGCTACATTAGGTCTGTGTTGTTAGAGGGTGGACCTAGTATTCTGATATCTTATTATGCCCTTATTTCTGATTAGAGGGATATAACACATGTAGTTTTCATTATGTCTGTTCTGTGCTGCAATGCTGACAGGCATGCGTGTTGATCACTGTGTGTATCTTGCATGGGCTATACACAAGAAATTCCACACCCTAAACATCACCAACATGCTTGTATTTTTATTTTACCTTTTTTTATATAAATAAACAATAACATAGTATCATGGGTATACATTTTTTATAAAATATTTTCGCACTGAATGTTTTTCTGAAAGAAACAGATTTAGAGTTGTTTAGCCCAGTGGTTGCTAACAGACTAGGACTTGCTGCATTTATAGTATATACCCCCCAGTATAAGCATGACATCGCAAAGAACAAATACCTAAATGAAACACGAAACATTCTGTTGAAACACCATCTTTGCTTTCACCAAAAGATGACATCAGCTTGATGAAACTTATTAATGATAAGTTAATACCTGAAAAAACATTTCCACTGTTAGCAAGGAAATATAGGTAGACAGCAGCCTTCAAATTGCAATGAACCATTGATACAATACATATTACAATGTGGATGTGTACTGTATATGCTACAAATTTGAGGTTTAACCAACCTAGCAATACGTCTTTAGAGTTAAGTTTTTTAAAGGTTTACACATTGTTTTTGTTGTTTTTGCCTGTTTTAGCTTATTCTTTAAAAGGTTCCATATGTTGAGAACAAGATATGTCCTTCTAAATAGCAGGTTATATGTTTTTTAATGTTTTCCTTCAAATAACTGCCATGAACTGCAGTTTATTCGTTCTGTACTTTGCACTATTGTCTTTAAACTACGGTAGATAGTTTATTGTCTGTAATTTCAAAAATCAAATCAGTCTCTGCATCCACCATCTCTGCCATTATTGGTCAAATTTGCTTAAATCATAAGTCTTTACTATTCTGATGTCCGTGTCAATGAACAGTAAATTCTCTTAACATTGTCTGCATGTTTTGAGCTGCAGCCACATAATGTTTTGTTTGGTTATTTGCAACAGTGGTAATAAGGCAAGTTTAGTACGTGGGAACTAAGAGTAGCTATGTGTAAACAAGTGCATTATACTGCCAATATTAAATCTCATTCTAATAGTTACTAAATTCAATATAAATATCAATATTTTGTATTTGCAGTTTATTATTTCCAATTGCATTAGGTAATTCTAGGCTTTACACTGTTTTAATTTGTTTCTTTTTTCAAATGTGTTACTTAGAAACCAATGGTCTGACCTCCAACTAAATAGGCATAAGATTACATGTGTACTCCCACCAGACATATACCGCACTTAATGTAATTAGTTTAACTAAGCTATGCTATGGATACTTACATTTTGTAGTTTAGGTCTGTACTTTTGATTAGTGGAAAACATTAAAACACATTTTTGTTCATTGCCAGTTCATTGTTTTTGTGTCTTGTTTATTTGCCTGTTCGTTAATAGTCACCAATTAATATCTAGTAAATATGGCTTTAAAGTACTTAGCAACATAATTAATACAATCTGCACATATGGCCATAAATATAAAAAGGACCAGTTTACCAGCATTTTGGAAAAATGGGCTCATAGCAACAAGGGACAAACAATTAAAAACTGGCAAGTTAATTAACTCATAATTATAGTGGCCAATTCTCCTGACCCCTTTTGCATCTTTAAATTAATTCAAAGGTTTTGCATATTAATTTTCAATTACTCCACTGCTCACAAAGGTATGGATTGATGAATAATCAAAAGGATCATTAGCTCATGTTCTTGACTAAAATGTTACTTAAAATTACTTTCATGTTACGTGAAAAAATTAATGAAGAAATACTGGCAATCATTATAATACTTACTAATTACAATAACTAGTGCACTAAAGTGCAAATATGAGACAGAAAAAGGTTGTGTACATAATGGATAAAATACCTGGTTCAATTACATTTTTAGTTATGAAGTTCAAACTGTCTCCCTAGACAACGGAGCCCAATACTTGTCAGCATCAGAAGTCAGTGGTATGAGTGTCAGAATGCCCCTTCATCCAATGACATGCGGGCTGCCTTCACTTGTTCAAAGGGTGCTGAGTACTCCCTTGCAGCCACTCCTTTGATATAGGGAAAACCAACCTGCATGTCTGGCATGACATTTGTTATCATTTTTTAAAAAAACAAAAAATCATTCTCCTCTCAGTAGCTATCCATAGTGCTATAACGGTTTATATACAGCTTCAGCACCATGTCACCAAATAAATTCAGCAACAATTGTCACCAAATAAATAAATGGACCCATAATTTAACAAGATTTGCCCAATTAGGCCACCACATACTATAAAATAATCCTAGATATTCTATGTGCCATGAATTGATCTAAAAAGATTTACCCAGCAAATGTCACATAATACATTAGGTGAATACAGGAAGTCGCAGAATTAAGGACATCTGACATATGGACGACTCTTAGATACGAACGGGGCTTTCCTGCTCGCTCATATGCAGGACGGAGGCTTGATGGGGGCAGGTTTGCATTACTTGCAGAAGAAATCTTTTGCTAAACACAGCTGAAGTTGTGGGTGATCATAGAGACTTAGCATTTCTGCAACATCTTGTAACTCTTTAATGACCAAAAGAGACTCTGCAGTTGTTTCTTTTTGCATATAAAAACACAGCTTGCTCCATAGGTTAATGAATGTCTAGGCTCCATAAAGATTTTGTTTGCTTTGTTTGTGATTAACTAACAGTGATGATTTTGTACAGTAACTGACACCACGCTGCCTAATAATTTGTTGAGACAAACATCTGTCCTAACTGCATTTATTAAAATAATGTACCTGTGCCGACTTACATACAAATTCAACTTAAGAACAAACCTACAATCCCTATCTCATATGTAACCCGTGGACTACCTGTACAATCAAAAATTGGTGAAGTAATTTCACTTGGAAACATTAGCATTATTTCCTAACTGGAGTACATTTTCACTGATCCAAGATTTTTTTGATAAATATAAGCTGTTGGAAAGTTATTCTCCAATCTTTTATTAGATGACAGTATGAAAATGCTAGAAGTATTAATTACATGAAACCATAAGGCAGGGTGAAATGCATCTGGCCATGGAAGCAATTTAACTAACTGAATGGATAGCAGAAAGAATATTTGGTAGGGTAAATTTATTCATACAACCCCTTAGGCTACACATATATAAAGAGATTATGAAATATGTTTGTTAATCCACCTGGCCTCAAATAGGAAGAAGACATTGCATACTACGAGAGACCTAAGGCTAAACTAAAGAGAAGAAATATTATTTTATATTAAAAAAAATATATATATATATATAATTACTGCGAGATCCTTACATTTATTATATATACATATATATTTATTTTTGATTGCTAGTAAATAAGGAAGCTGCAAGCCTTGCATTACATCTAAATATCAAAGGCACAAAGGGCTATATATATATATATATATATATATATATACACATACACACATTTATGTATAAATTTTCATCCACATAAAGTATTGAAATGTACAATTTCTGTCTAAAGAACGTAAGGCAAACAAACTATCCAGAATTAATACTAAAAATTGTTGTAGCTTAACATGTAAAAACTCAAGCAGCATTCAAAAATATTGAGGCTAATTGTTAGGAGATAAACATTCTTAGAAGAAACCTTTATCTCCTATTAACATAAATAGTTTTTAATGGAACACTGATTAAAAGTGCAAATTCTCAATGAACATATAAATGTAAGAAAAAGTAGAAAGGCAGTATCCAAACATAAAATAAACTAAACATGAATTACCAAATTAAATAATTAGCAACAGAAGGATGATAGGAATGGTAAGTGTAATGCCCCTGGCCACACAAACCACAATCAACTCCAGATATCCTTTAATCACGTTTTATTATTGTCATAAAACATGACAAGGGTTAAGTCCGATAAGCAAAGTACAGGAGGGTAAGGCAAAGGCAGGTCAGGAACAATCCGAGGTCAGGGCAGGCAGCAGACAAGAATGGTCATTAACAATCCGAGGTCAGGGCAGGCAGAGTTCAGGCAAGAGTCAGGTTTCAGACCAGGTCACTATGGAAATGACAAACGGGATTAGCATAAACCAACACAAGGACGCACCCAAGCACACTGTGTACACAGAGGCTTATAGCAGGCAATGATGGTCAGGACAGGTTCTCCTTAAATGGCCAGAGTGACCAATGACCTTGCACCACCTGGCGCCATTTGTTGGGAGGGTGACTGAATCGGCGGCAGGGAATTCAAACTATCTCCTGCCCCTCCGCGAGGCAGCCGAGTGCCACGCCCTCGGGGGGGGGGTACAAGAGGCATGCATGGTAGCACTCGCACCTCTTCCCACAGCACCCCTAGGACGTGCACTACTTTGCACATCCAAAGGAGTGCTGAGAACAGGAGTTTCTGTAACCACGTCCATGGAGATGCAAGGGATGCCGCCTGGCCGAACAGTAGTTTGGCCAGGACCGATCCCCCACCTGCAGAGAGAGACACGCTGCGAGCAGGGCAGCAGCCTTGGCCATGCTGCCTGCTACAGTGGCGTCTCCCTCTGAGGCTGGGATCCCCAGGGATGCCGCGGGCTCGTAGGACAGGTAAGTTACCTACAGTAAGGCAGCGTGGCAAATTGCCCAGCTCCCAACATGCGACCAAGCCAATAAATAGCAGCAGGTATTTGCTAAATTAATTTTCATGTAACCCTTCCTAAAAGCTATGAATAATATTTAGCCCTAAAATCTATCCGATAAGCAGGGAGGGGATCCTCGCACTACCAACACATATGCCTTGTGCAAAAGACACCAAAATCAGAAAAAGAGAAAAACGGTTAGCAAAGGACAGTTGCAGCAGATACTTAACAAACATGTAACCCCTTCCCCCCTTTTTGTCATGGCCCGAAGGTAATGGTTTCAAGTCCCATCCTTAGGAAGGGGACATGAGTGAGAGATTTATCGAAATCAAATGTGGGGCTCGGGTCTTTGTGGCTGAGCTCTTTTTGAAATGTTAATGGATAAAAGTGTAATGTTAAGGTGTTTGTTCGTTATAGTTGTTATAGTAATGGTTGAGATATATTTGAATCTAACCATTAATAAAGGATGTCACCAATAAACCAAAGCAAGTGTAAGGCTCATTATTAATAAAATAAGTAAGATAGAGTTAAGGTGATAAAGAAGGTTAATATTGTGATGGCTATGGTCCCATATTACTGACATTACATATATGACATGGAGAGAAAATAAGAAAGTAGAATAAGGTTTATTTGTTAAAAAAAAACTCAGTGTATGTTGTGTTTGTATACTAGAGGTAGTCAAAATAGGTTGGCATCCCACTAATATGCTAAATAATGAGGATATGGAGAGGAAAAAGAGAAGGCTATCAGTTGAGAACAAGGATTACCTAGTACTGGAAAGAGAAGGGGAAATGTGAAAAATAGGAGAAACATAAAAAAACAAAAAGATAGATGGTAAGGGGTTGCTCAGATAATGGAGGTAGACTATTGTGGTCAATGCTAAGTACAGAAGGCAACCCAAGGTGACCAAACTTTTTCAAACTTACGTAGTGTATTATAGAAACCAGCTGGGACGTTCCATAAGCCTGATATCACCTTTGAGACATGATGACTATGTACTATGGGTAAACAATAACTTCAAACAACAAGGTCCACCAAAAAATCTATTAATGTGGTAAAATAAAAAATGTAGTATTAAATACATTTTATGATAGTTCCAGCTAACTCCATAATTCTAGTTATTTTTAGTTGAAAAAAATATTGAAAAGGAGTCTGTCAGTTTCGTAATTCCTCATGTCACGCTGCCTTCTGAATTCTGAATAATCAGGCAAAGCACAAACTCTTAATGGATGATCATCATTGCATTATTCTAATATTATTCACATTCATGGTTCCAAATTGATCAAATTGTCTGTTTGTTGAAATTGTTTAAGAAAATTTGTAAATAAATACACAAGGACAAAAGGAACACATAAAATTCCTCCAGAGCCTGCTTGCCTTTGAGGGTCATGCATTAGGAAAAAATGTGTTTCTGTACAAAAGTCATGTCTTTTTAAACATAACAATAACTGTACATTATTGAATGTCACGCAGTGTAGAGTAATAAAATAATAGTGCTAAAAAGACAAAAAAAATTAGAACAAAATAATTTAACTGTGAAAAAAGGGTTTATGGGGGTCCTCACTATCCATTAGGTTAAGAATAGCTTCTTGCTAATGCCAACCCCGAATGGGTATAATAAAAATTAGTAGAGAAATATAGACAGAAAGAGGGTTTTTTTCTGGCAAGAAAATGGAGTTTTACTTTGTAGTTTAGGTCATCTAACAAAATGGCAATAACACCACAAGGTCAATAGCAGTGTACAATATATGTCATAGATGATGCTATACAGAATATTGCTGATGTACCAAGGGGTACTAACAGTAGGTAACTTCACATTTAAATGTTCAATTAGTAATTGCAGTCGTCTGTAATCCCGATGCGCTGTTCTGTTACAAGGCTTCCTCAGGGGAGAGGTTATTAATAGGGAGGGTGAATATAAGTGAAAAGTTATACAATAGTGCATCAAATAATAGTTTTAACAAGAAAAATCAAGAGGAAGAATAATAACAAGAAAAAGAAGAATCTAAATTCTGAATAAAAAAAAAAAAAGATTTGCCAAATAGCAGGAATTGGAAAAGGAAGGCAATTGGAAAAGGGAGAATGATTTCATTAACAATTATTAAGCGTCTGTGTGGGACTTAGGTCAATAAATGTATCATTTGGTAATACCAAACTTTCTGCAATGATCTGTAGGAGCCCTTATTCAAAGGTAATATGAGTGGCCAGCTATAGGGTCTTGGTATACAAGAAATCAAATGCAAGTTGTCAGAGCTTGCGTACAGCTTCCAGACCTGTGCAAACAACCTCAGATTTTAAAACGTTCATATGTCAGGTTAAGTTTTTTTTACTGTGCATCGGAAATATATGACTTACTATGTAGCTTTTATTGTTATGGCCTCCGAACAGCCTGGCTGTAAGTGTCTCCATGCAATAAGATTAATCAATACTATTGCTTGAAATCATACATGGCTTAACTGTCAAAGATATTCATTAAAAATCACCATCTGATATTCAAAAGTTCTTTCTTATTTGTTCTAACTTTTGACACCACCCTCCAATAGTTTACCTATAGGCTATCCCTGTATAGGTTGTCATATGTCGCTATATATGCTTGTATTTTGAAGCATAATCAACTATTTTAGGGCACGAAATAGAACTGAAGACTGAACAATGCACATTTTGCTGTAAGCCTCATGAATAAACTATGCCAACAAATTTTTCTTATATATATATTTTCACAGATATTTTGCTGCTATATATATATATATAGAAAAACAAATAGTAACGCAAACCTATATTTTTCTAGCAAAACCTAAATTTTTCTAGCAAAGTAAGAAGTTTGCTTCATGAGAAGTACCACTAACATACTTCTTTTGCTGCATTCCACATAATAATTGAATTTCTCCAATAAATGTGGGTACATACCGAATACAAGTAGAATAGATGTAAACAAAAGTAAAATTCAAAGTTCAGAGGCATTAAAACATGAAAAAAAAA
>NC_092861.1:63679579-63682026 GCF_032062135.1 Pyxicephalus adspersus
ATATTCATCTTTCTGACAACTAGTATTAAAACAAAGAGCTGTCATATATTAGTATAAAACAATTACCCAACTTGTTTCTTTTAGTTTATGCTTTTTTTTCTTGCCTCCTACAAACCTAAATAGCAAAAACTGACCAACATTTTGCCTGCCCCTCCTGCCTCCTATTCATTCTGGATGGCCAATGAGGCAACCTACCATAGACAAAAAGAAATATATGTAGATGGGAGGGAGCTTGCAGGTATGCATAGTCAACATGTTATGGCAATGCAAGGGGTAAAACCAGACTATCATAGCATGACATGGCACTAACATTTTCATCGTTTGTTCTATCTCTCCATAAATGTTTGCATAATGAACAGTGGAAGTAACAAGAATGGGCATGAATCCTTGTTACAAGTAGCAGGTAGCAGCAGTCAATAACCTACGTAAACGCAACAGCTAAACAACATGCAAGAGACTCTCTAATTTAAGGCAGATTCCTTGCACTTGCAAAGTCCAAACTTCCAAAGTCATCCGACAAATATCTGAGATGACAAATCATCTTTTTTTTTACTGGCATATGAAGTTCATCGTAAGGGTCCTTGGTAAATAATTATAATTGGGCAATACCATACTTGCATTTAATCAACCATAGAAAATCTATAATTGAAATGTTGCTCAATTAACATGTGCATTTTTGGTACTAAGCCACATTGAGAATCTGAGAATATTCTTTTTCAGCTGTATAGTAGAAAAAAATACTTTCCTATGATTTGATAAATTCTGAGAGCATTTAGACTATGGTGAACTGCTAGTGTGTCCCCCAGTATACAAAGGAATCCGGGGCACAGCGAATCTGAGCAAACCAGACATCGGCAAAATTAAATCCTCTGATTAGTATTGCAGTTTACAAAATAAAAATACAAACTTGAAATGTTCTGATAAAATGATCTTAATTAATATGTTTAATATAAGTTTAAATCTAAATGCAACAGTTTTGCATTCCCCTTCTGTTAGATGGCTTATGTAGAGAATATTGGCAAATAAATATCCTGCCACTAGGGGACACTATAAACTAATCATTAGCTGCAGGTGGTCATTTAAAGATTTGCAAAAATTTTGTTCTTAGGCATGAGTGAGTTAAAAAGTTAAGGTCAGTAATCTATATTTCATGCTTTCTTTCTTTATTTATAGTATTATTTGAAACTTCATTCTGCTATATTTTACTTTTTTTTATAGGCAGTGACCTTATGTCAGTGGTATATAGCATTCTGAATTAAATTATTTTGTTTAGGTCCATGACATTTGGTCCAAGCTTGTTTTCATATCAATTATTTACAGTCTCCCGATCACAAAAAAATAATGCTGTTTATAGCCTTACATGTTGTTTATGGGTCTAAAACACCATACACTGTACAGTATAAGTGTAAAACATAATTATAACACACACAGTAATCCTGTCAAAGGAACCCAGAATAGACAAAAGATACTTGCTTACAAGTGCTACCTGCAGTAGAAGTGCAGTGAAAGATTCAGGACAAATAGACAAGCATGAATAAACGCACGGCTTGCTAGGAAATTAGTACTATGATTTTATTAGTGTGATATAAAATGCAGTCACATTAATCACATTATGAAGACAAGGAGATTGGAAGATGTGAATACAGAAAGCATTTTCATCCTAGCACAGAGATTTGATACTGGCTAGATAACAAGGGGTCAAATAAAGGAAAATATTATATATATATAAAATAGTACATGGTTATACATCATAATACATGGTTATGATTATGTGAAAATGTATTGGAAAGTTTCACCTGACACATGACACATTATCATTATGTTCAAGTAAAAACATGGATATTGTGGGAATTATAACATCATGATTTCAGCCAGCGGCGTTGCAAGGATTTTATTACGTAAAATACATCACAGATTGCACAGATTGGAAAGTGCAGCAGTTAGGAGTATGTGTGAAGCATGGACTGTGCATTGGTCAGTTTAATGGAGAACCGGGTGGGTGGGTATTGGTGAAGTGCTCGTTTAATTTGTGGTCCCTGTAGTGTCTTATTACACTGATGGTCATTGTAGTGCCCACATATGCTTGTTCATAAAACAAAAGGGTGTCATTTAAATTGATGTTCATTGTAGTGCCTATTACACGTGTGGCTAATGTAGTTTCCCCTATGTTTATGGTTAGGGTGGTGGTTAAGGTTTGGATTTTGTGTTACCTTGAATTTGAGATGTGTTTGAGGTTTGTGGATCCAGCAAATTTATGCTTGAATTCTGTAGACAAAATATTTTATAACCTCAATACACAGACCAACCTTTAAAATTTGGTCAGCTGGCTTAGAAGGGACACGGGTAGGGATTTAGATAAGCCAGCCCCATTGGCAATGTGCTTTATCTGTCATATGCTGCTGACAAATGTGCAGGTATTTTATAGTAGATGTAAATCGTTACTGAAT
>NC_092861.1:63682186-63762186 GCF_032062135.1 Pyxicephalus adspersus
TTTCATCTATTTTCATGGAAGGTATGTCTCAAATGATAATACATTAAATCTGGGCAATAAAAATCAGATAGGAACCTTATCGTTTCTTTCGGATAGCATGTCTCAAGGTTAAAATAGGCTTTCCAAGTGATAGATTCACCCATCCAATAAATCCTATATAAGATTTTATGGTTAGGGGTGCTTTAGCATACTATGATTGAGTTTTTTTGAATTGCAGTACTGGGCTACATTTTCTCATGTTCCCTGCTTGTGTACACAGATATCCATAGATACATCCAAAACACAATTTAAGGTCCAATATCTTTCCTCAAAAACAGACTGATAGCTAGCTTTTCAGTGATCGACTCGTCAGCTTTTTTCTCTGATAAATGTGGTCTTATCGTTTTTCTAAATGGTAACGTTTATCTTGAGGTAATTAGAAAGTGTCACTTGCTGCTAGTTAAGGGCTGTTTTTTTGCAGCTAAACACTGGATAATTTAAAAAAACGCTGTGCGCCCAAAACACTGCATACTCCTACCCCCAGGTGCACCATTACAGTATCCTAATATACCCAGAGAGTGTTTGGACTTTTCTTAGTTAAACATACGAAAAATAAATGCAATGATTATGGTATTACTTCTGCAATGAGCATTTATTGGTCTTCCATCATTTATGTTAATACATTTCTGCTTCTCTAGCACAAACCCCAGGGCAGGCTCATACCCCTCATTGCTTGTAAGCATTTTAGGTACAGTTTGCCATCACTGCTCCTTTTTGACTAAGGCTTGAGTATAATGTGGAAATAAATGTTATCGTAAAAGTTGAAGGAAGAGAAAAAGAAGGAGGTGGTCAATAAGCAAGGCATAGCACACTCTGTCTTGTTGGGGCTGCATTTCTACCTCTTTTAGGGTTGCCTGTAATTTTTTGATGGTCCTGATTTGAAAAAAGGATGAATGCTGCCTGCTCTCCCTACTACCTATAAGATTTCCCCTCATTTGCTGCTCACTGCTGTTGGCCCTGATTTCTGCAAGGGTGGACATCAAATGACTATAGATTTTTTCCCTCCAGCTAAGCCTTCATGGGCCCAATTATATTTAATAAAATATACTTGCCTGGGTGGAAGAAGAATATGTTGTGAATTTGATGGAATCCCATATATGCCTAACTTCTACTATGTGCTGCCCAACAATAGCATAAATAAAAATTACCAAAGAAAAAAAAATAAGGTAAAGAAAATAAAAATGAGCAAGTAACAAACAATGGAGCCCAATACTCCGTGGTGTCTGCATCAGCCCTACATAGGGATAAAGGTTGGAATTTGCATTAAACACAAAGTGTTCGGTTTTCTACTGGGCAGAACTGTTCTATGCATTTCTCCTTTTTTTCTAGGTTTTAAAAAAGGGGTGTATAAATGATACCCAAACTGTTATCTTAAAATTCATACAGGGTCAGGAAAAAGGGGGTGCTGGAAGTATGCCTCTTACTCATAGCAGATCATAGTAGACCCAATACATCCCTCAACATTGTGGAGTCCCAATTAGGATGGACATAGCCTCTTTTTTACATACCCTCCCCCCAAAATTAAGTGGGACTCTTTTGGATGGCTTATGGTAAAAACTAGGACGTCCCCAACCCCAATAGAGGGGCTTCAAAATATCCACACTTCTCCCAAAGAAAAAGTTGGGTGCTGAAAAATGGTACTGGCCATAGGAGACCTGGGGCAGCTAGTGTTCAGTCAGCAGTACAGACAAAGTGACACAGAATTCATTGGCAGATGGGATAGGAGAAGAAAAATATGATTCCAAAAGGAGAGGGGTACGCAGAGGGGTATGTTATGGAGGAGGAGGTGTGGAAGGTAAAGAACAATTAGGAGTGCAAGCGTTTTGCTGCCAACTTGTACCATTATACCACTTGAGGGTACTGCTCCTATTTACATTTGATGCTTTTAATGTGTGTGAGACACTGGGCCTGATTTATTAAAGCCCTCCAAGGCCTGGAGAGGATACAGTTTTATCAGTGAAGCTGGGCAAACCTGAAATGGATTTGGTCTGCGATTAAAAACATTTGCTACAAATAGCAAATGCTTTTTAAAAAATCCATTCCAGGTTTGCTAGATTTTTCAGCTGAGTCGGGGTCGTTCATACACTGCTACAACCCTGGCCTAGAGATTACCACTAGTTTCTTTGGAAGAGTTGCAAAGCATAAAGACAAAATAGGAATACACCCAAGTCTTCAATACTCGAGTTTGGTTATAATATATGTTTTTTTGCAGCTTCAGATGGCAGAGGGCATCTATATTGTACAAGCACTGTAAACACTAATTGTGGCCATTATCTCTCTAATGATACATGCTAGTTTACAAAACCTGTCTATTCTATTCTTTCTATTATTGAAGCCTCACAAAGCTGCCTACATGTTGTGAAGCCACTGAACAATATTTATGGTTATATGTCTTACAGATAATAAATTTTCTGCGTATTTAAATTATCATTTAGTGTCCTGATTCTAGCTAATTTTTATAAAACATAAACCTGAAGTCTATAGTTTAAATACTGTATTTTGTAAATAACTGGGATACAGTCTTATTGTTTATTTAACAAACACGAAATCAAAATGCAGAGGAAGGGTGTGATACATTTATTACACTCTCACCACTTCTATAGGCATTAAAAAGGATTTCCAAATAACAAGTCCATCATTCTACAGTGAGACAGATTATTCACAAGTTGAAAACATTCAAGATGGCTACCTATCTTCCAAGGAGTGGAAGTGACAGCAACTTTTCCCTAAGGTCAGATTGTGTAAGGTCTAGATAAACTGTAAAATCCCCAAGAGCTACATCTCATACACTGCAGGCCTCAGGTAACATGTTAAATGTTAAACGTTCATGACAGTGCATTTAGAAAAAGACTGAACAAGTATGGCCTGTTTAGAAGGGCTGCCAGCAGAAAGTATCTCTTTAAAAAGAACACGGCAACCTGGCTTAGGTTTGCAATATTGCATCTGAACAAACCAGAAGACTTCTTGAACAATGTAAAATATGAGGCCATCTGGGTGATAAATAAATGTAGCTCAAAATAGGCAACAGGGTAATGATTCCAAGAACACCACCATATATATAACAGAATGGCAGAAAAAGGAAAGAATCACGTTGTTGCAATGACCTTGTCTAAGTCCAGACACTAACCTGATCAAAATCCTATGGCAAGACCTTAAAAGAGCTGTGCATAAATAAATGTCTACAAACTTCAATAAACTGAAGCAATGTTGTAAAGAATAGTGAGTCCAAATTCCTCCACAATGATGTGGGAGTCTGAAAAGTTATACAGAAAACAGTTACCTCAAGGTATTGCTGCTAAGGAATCATGGGTGTCCTTAGTTTTCACAAGTGGCTTCTCTTGTAATATACCTGACATTAGATTTAAACAATTTTAAAACCTGCTAAGAACCAGAAGACTTTTTTTTTAAATAATGTCCTTAAACCTAAAACCTCAATATTGAAATAAGGTGCACGCTTCTTGTATTTATCAACTCTGTATTTTAACAGAGAGTGGTTTTGTCCTCTGCAACTGCAAAACTGAAAAGAAAAAAAATTCAATTATTTTAGCATTAACAAATCAACAACCATAACTCCACTCTACAACATAATTATTTAACTATAAATAGTTGACATATCCCTTAATCACTGTAATATTTACATATGGAAAATAGGGCTATATATTTATTAGCTGGTAAATCTCTTTTTTAATGGGGTGGAGGTAACAAAAAGCTACAAGGAGAAAAAAAGCAATCTATTTTTCTAGGTTTCTAAGATGTAATGAAAGTCAACATATCTGCATGTATTTTGTTATCCTGTTCTTGTTATCTAGTTTTTCCACATTTACATTTTTCTTTCTCTTAAGATTCCACGGATAATCTTGACACATCCTTCTACTTCAGATGAGGATATTGACCAGTTAACTCAAGACCAAGAAATTGATCTCGAAGAGACTGATATAACTGATGATCATTTATTCTTGGATTGTTTAAATATTTCAGAAAAAACTTCTTAACACTCTTAAAATTCTGGAACATACTCTTAGTTATAGCACTGAAGCCATCATGCCTTAGTTTCTGTTGGATTGTTCAGACCTACTCTAATTAATAGCAAAGCCTTCCCTCCCGGATGGAGATGTAACATGCACGTATACTAATTACTATGTGATATCTAAATATTTTAAAGTTACTTTTGTCAGGATACCAAGGTATTTACATATTCTCAATCTTTATATATTCACATAAAACAGAATCTTGGCAGCCTGCCATCCTCCTTATTTAAAGAATGAACAATGGTGTTTCTAATCTGTTAGAAACTGAATAAAGGTTGTCCCCAAGTTTTGGTTGGGATCTTTGAAAACGAATAATTTCTCAAAAAACACAAATAGTTTGTGTATTTTATTAATTGCTGAAGCAAACAAAATAGAGCCAACCTCCTCTCCTGGATGTAAGACATTCAGTATATTTTAGCCATTGCCTCCCCTGCCTTTTTGTCTTTGATCTGCCCTTCCATTTTTTTGATTTCAGTCCTTTCAATCATGTAGTCTCAGCATGACATGTGGGATTTATCCAGGGTGGTCCATATGTGAATTTAGCCTGCATTGGAATACCCACTCCTCCAGACTTATCAAAGCATATGTCTTGAAAGGCATAATAAACCTATAAAGTGTTCTGGGATTATTCTGTACACCACCCTGACAGTCGCTCCTCCCAGCTATGCTTTTCCTACTTTGCCTAAAGTGTCAAATGGACCCAAGGACATACAAAGGTATGTAAAATCACAGGTAAAAATATTATTAGCATGTTAAAGAGGGGCTAATTGGGATCCAGGGCAGGCAAAATATAAAATATAAGCAGATTCAAAGATTGGACAAAGGTGCACTTTATGGCAGTATATTGGAATGGTCTAAATAAAACAATACAAGAGGAACTAAAATTGGTATTCCTTAGGAGAGCTGACAAGATATTTGAAGTTTGAAAGGCAGTGATATTTTAAAAACATTACTACATTAGGGGTGTTTTTATATTTAACTGGAGTTCATATTTAAATTAAAATATAAATAAATTAAACACAATGATATGAATACATAAAAAACACAACAGTAGAATTTAATGAGGGTGACAGAAGATTGATTTTACTATTTAGTTTGATCCTCAAGAGGAAGCATAATGTCAAACTTTCTAAGGGGAGTATTTTTATCCAGACAAATGCATCCTACTATTTCAGATTACACAGTCAGCAAGTGTACTTGTGCACACAGAAATTACCAATGCAAAAATGTGGCCAATACAATTGCTGTCTCATGTTAATAGAATCTGCTATTTTATTAAATATATTTATATATATTTTCTATTTCTGTATAAAAGATTGTGTAGGTGCTTTCAAAGTATACATAATGTAAATGCATAATAAATAAAGTTCATGAATTCACAATATATTCACAATTTGACTGTTTGATTAAAGTAATAATTTTAAGCTTCATCAGTTTCGGTATCTTCTTATGACAAATTTATTGTTTAGTGTATTCCATTTAGTACTTTATTTATTGGAAAATGATATTGTAAATAATATATCAATGCAAAATTTCTTTTAGTATTTGACTAGATACCTTAGTGACTTTAGTGAGTTTAGTTCTTAAAAGAACGCTATTTTACATCTTACTGTTTAAAAAATCCTTTATAAAAGCATAGACAGAGATAAAGTGAATATTGTTACCAATGTTTAGTAAAAGTAATGACCCTTTCTAGCAGCAATGCATCCTATAAACTGAATAGAATACTTTTGAGAAGAGTTGGGGGTGACTCAACGTCAATCAGCGACTGTAAAAGCAAATAAAATGATAGGTAAAACAAACTTCAAACAAACGATGTTGGTGTCAGATCTACATTAGTAAAAGTCAAACAGAGTTTCTGCATAAAGAACTTGAGACACAAAGAGCTGATGAGAAAAAGAAAAAGAAGAAAGAAAAAATTGCTAAAATTACAATTACTGCCTGTTTTCATGTTATTATTCCTGTTATTGCCTGTGGTGCAGCAACATTTTGTATTGCAATGGACCTGATTTATTAACGTTCTCCAAGATTGGAGAAGATAGACTATAATGAGATAACCTGGTTGATCCAGCAAATATGGAATGGATCTGGTCCAGAATTGAAGACATTTGCCAACTATTAGCAAAGTATTTGTATTTGTGTATTGAAGACATTTGCCAACTATTAGCAAAGTATTTGTGCAGCAACATTTTGTATTGCAATGGACCTGATTTATTAAAGCTCTCCAAGATTGGAGAAGATAAACTATAATGAGAGAACCTGGTTGATCCAGCAAATCTGGAATAGATCTGGTCCAGAATTGAAGACATTTGCCAACTATTAGCAAAGTATTTGTAGATATTCATTCCAAGTTTGCTGGGTCACCCTACAAAAGTCTAACTCCTCCAGTTGTGGGATCTTTAACAAAGCAGGTTCAATGTCTCTAAAGCTACGTTCACGGTTCTCGCCCAGCTCAGGGCCGGTGTCGGGCGAGAATCTGGCATGTGTACAGTGCCAGTCATCCATCATCTGAATGACTGTCCTGGGAGGTCTGCGGACGATGGACCACCAATGATCCTAATGCAAGAGAAGGGAGAGAGCGCACAGCAGGGTGCAGCTCTGTCGCTCTCCCCCTCCCCTCTCCATAGAGCAGAACAGTGCTGTATGTACAGCACTTGTTCATGCATTGTGCAATAGTAGACATTGGAAAGGATCGTAAAATATCCTTTCCAACGAAAATTATTGCACGTCTGTATGCGGCTTAAGAAACACTTCACAAGTTTTGAACTGTGGTGCTAAAGGACCTTGAATATTATCTGAACTGATATAGTCATGAATGAAGAGATGATAAACAGTGTCAATGAAACAAAACTAAACAATGTAAAAAATGTAGCTCTTCAGACTTCAATCACCTAGACGTGTACAACCAATACCTTGTAATCCGATTCAGCTCTTTTATTTAAGATAGTCCTGGATCCAAGTATATGTTCTATTATTTTGTTTACATTGTAAAAAGCAAAGAGGATCTTGACTAACTTTTTTAGATCAGTTAAATGCATTATGATAGATCTGTATTTAATTATTTAAATAGAAATGCAAAAATACAAGTATTTCTAAAACAGTAAGCATTAGGAAATGACAATTATTATACACACCAAGATTTTAAAGTGGACCTAAACTAATAAAACAAAACATTATCAGGAGGTAGAGCTAATTGATAAAAGAGACATGGTGCATGTGTCATGTTATATAGAGTTTGCGCAAGTGCAGGAGTCACATTATCAGTGGATATCCAATGGCCTAAGAGGATTTGGAACCGGAAATTTGCCATGGGGATGTAGGGAAGATGGTGGCTTTCTAGGTTGTGGCAATGGCAGGATCTTGGACTTGTCGTTGTTGCATGACATCTGAACACAGGTAAGCCTATGCCATATGGCAGAAGCCCACCACCTACCATCAAGTACAGTTCCACTTTAAATATATATGAAAAATAGAAATTAGATTTTTTTATTCAATACAAATCTATATAAAAAAATGCAATAATAAACAGTTGTATTAAAATGATTAAAGCCAGCATCCTGGTATTTTTTTTAGCTGTTATTGGGTTTGTCATTAGCTTTGAATGTTGGTCATAGAAGAAAGATTGGGAAAAATGGTACTGCAAGTGCTTATCCATCAGATTATGTAAATTAATTTTGCTTTGCTTACCGTTACAAGATGACAGCCATATGTCATATAACATTGTGTTCCTCATCAACATTTACATTAAAAATCACATATGACTTTTTAGGAATGAGATCACCCTAGCTATGTAAGCAGGTTGTGGATCTGTTTTGTATTTCTCAAGAAATGCTAGACTGATAAGGCAGGAACCTGAGCAGTTTGTTACTGTTAGTGTAGGATCAAAAGCTGCCCCTTTGCGTTTTTGTAATGAACTGCACACACACGACCAGGGTAGAGAAGATGAAGCCATTGAACCTTTGCTCCCAGCTTACCCCACGCCCCATTACGGCCACATTTTGTTACTCCTTAACAAACCACACATGAGACTTGTTTTAGGATAAACTGGCCATTGCAGCCTTTTTATTACCATAATAAATAACTTTTATTTCCGCCTCCAATCAAAACATCCATGAACATCCAATGTTGTGCAGGTTTTGAAAGTTCAATGAAAGTACTGCTCATTTACTACCTTTTTGGAATACTTCTGCTCACCACAAGAGCCCCCAGCTGCTACCAAACTGCCTCCGGGACAGTTAACAGGTATCCCTCTGTTCCTTTTGGTCCTGAGGTCAACCCAGTGTCCCATGATGCCCCACTTATGCGGAACAATATCCTGATGGTTTCCCACCTCCTGCTGCCTTGAATGCATTGAACCCCACTCTCATGGACCAGCAAAGCCACTGCCAAGCTGCCATGACAAACAAAAACTAACACCTTGCACCCAAAGGAAGGGTGGGTGGCGAAAGTTTCCTGTCTACTTCCAAGGGTATACTGACCTCTCTTCCCTTTCATCCTCCTCTTTATCTCTTGTCCCTTGATGCTCCTTCAACATCGCCCATATCTTTTTTCCAGCCTTCCAGCCTTCCAACCTTACCCTTCCTTTACCATGCCCTCCGCTCTCACACTGTCATGTGGCCCTATGCTTATTTTCCTTCTTCTTAGCTTTGGGCCTTCTTTCTCAATCTGCTGTGTGTTTTGTAATAGCACAAGGCACTGATAAGAAAAAAAACATTTTTTAGCTTACCTAAAACCAGCCTACATCAGGTTAAAAAACTTTTCATTCAGGGACTTCATATTGCAATATTCAAGAGTATGCAGGATATGCCTGAGAAAAGAAGAACTCTGTTCTAAAACATCATAGAAGCCCCAAATGATTTGTACTTTGAATTTTAAAAAGCAAAAAAAAAAAAAGAAACAGTTTTAATTTGGAGAAGGTATTGAATTTAATCATGAGAATAAGGACTACTGAGGGTTGAGATGGTAGGACCATAGCACATGTTGAGATCTTTTGATCCTGTTTTACCCATATATAGAAAAGTTTGACTTGTAGTCATCTGCTAGTGCTATCTAGACCAATTTTCCCGGTACTGAGACCATATTCCAGATCTGCAGTGTTGAAAAATGGAAAGTCACTGCTAAGCATCATGAGACTCTTTTTTTTTACAGGATTGCATGCATAAAGGTTCACTTGATACTAGAAATGCAACATCTGTTTAAACCACAAGGGTCTGTCTTCACATTTTATTTGTGAATTTTAGCTTTAAATTATAAAAACAGAATGGATGGTAAAATACAATTAGAAGAGAATTGTAGAATAAAACAAAGATTTTGTCAGTTTATGCACAGTTAACATGAGTTGTGAAGGTTTATCCATTGTATATATTTGCCATCAGAGTACTTTTGCTTTTCATTTTAAAGTTGTATTTGTGAAATCTATGCTAGAAATTTCAAGAAAATAGGAAAGCACTGCTGAAAGGGTTTGGCGGCTAATTAAAGATGAGCTAATGATGTCCACCACTGCATAGAAGCTTCAAGGAAATACTCAGTAAGTTCAACATTTGAGCATATTTTTTCTGGTTGTACATGATGCATTGAAAATGTGTTTATATTTTGAAAAAGAAAGGAATAGAGAGAAATTAAGAAAATGAAAAGCTATAAATGAAGACGGGGAAAAGAGATAAAAGAAAGAACAAACTGTAGAATGTAGAACATGACAAAAGACTCTCTACTATAGATAACATTTAAGATCTAAATAAGTTTATATTGTTTAGGTGTTCAAGCAAATCTTGCCGTTAAATGCAAACTTCACGTTAAATACTTACCCACCATCTTGTCAAAACACCACAATATTTCTGTAAATAAAAAAAAAAATGTTAGAAACTATACTTACCATAAAACCAGTTTCTAAACTTATGACGGTGATGTCAAGAGCCTTCCAAAAAGATCCTGGGAGCCCCGAGTTGCCAAAATTTCATGTAAGGATGCTTTATCATTGCACAGAAGCATCTTATTTTCAGATTTTAGTTTCCCAGCTTTATGACAAGGAGATGGATCAGTATGTAAAGAGTGGACCTTCCTTATTAGTGCTTTAATAATATATGTCCCATATATACTAAAATGTTATCTCTTTCACTTATGAGTGTTTGCGTTGGAATGTAAAGAATGTCCGTTTTGACCAATGTTACCTTTTTTTTTTGTTTTGTTTATAAAAGCCGAAAAACATTGTGTTTGCTACCCAATGAAATAGACTGATGACAGAATCAAACAAAGGTTGGATCAGCGACTCCAGTCTTCACACAATGTGGGTGTTCAATATATTGACCAAAAACCAGTATCTGTCAGTCTGGCCAGGTACGAAGAAAAGTGTTGTTTTCAAATGATGTGCCCATAAAATGTATTACTGTACCATTGGTGTGAACTGGGACCTGGAAGAATGGAAAGATGTGTTTATGGAGCTCTCCAATGGCTCTCTGAACTCTGGTATAATTAAGGCTTATTATAAAGTTTTTATGCAATGGCATCAAGCCCTGGACCACATAGCCAAATATAGGCTATCACCTTCTTAATTATGTTTTGGAGGATGTGTGGAAAGAGGTACTTTGAGTCACATCTGAGGGTGGTGCACAAATACTTTGGTCATAGGTTTTTAAACTAATTTCGGACATTACCTTAATTAGGATAGAGAATTTTATGTATTTACTAGACTGGATGAACCTCTCCCCTCCCATTCTAGAAAACTAATTAGACTAATTTTGTTAGCTGCACGCATCTCATTAGTGAAACCTTGGAAGCAGTTTGACATCCCAATAGGGAACCCATGGGTGCAAAGGTAAACTGGATCATGGTCATTGATAAGCTTACGAGCATGCACACTGACAAAATAGAAAAATTTGAAATGATTTGGAATCCGTGGATAGAACAGAACTCGAATCGATACTCACGTTGTACAAATTAGTAATAGTTCAACAAAATTATAGTCTGAATAAAAGTCTCCATTTTTCTTCCTTTTTTCTTGTGTGTCTTTCAGCCGTGTTCGGATCAGGCCCTTAGCCCCGAGAAGGTTGGAACCTATTCCCAACCCCTTCGGTCACTCTAATGTTCCTAGGCTACAAATGCAATGTTTACGGGAAACCTTTTATATATTATAGCCCAGAAAGCCCCAATTTGATTGGTGCTTTTGTTCTTTTTTTCCTATGCCATTAGTTTGCTGCTTTGTTTCTCATTATGTATGTGGAATTTCTATTACGCAAGTATTTGTACTTGTTTTTGTTATTACATTTTGATTGTCTAAAAAAGGACATTGTTGTTTTTATTTATCCAAATGTTTGTAAAACTTTTTATGTTGAAAACTCCAATAAAAAGATAGAAATTCAATATTTTAGGTTTAGAGTAACCACACTGAACACAATTAAGCATATTTTGGGTAGAATTAATTTTTGTATGTTATACGAGGGGGTGCATTCCTGGCTTTGCCCAGAAAGAAGAGAGCCAGAGTTATGAAATAACACATTTATTTAACATTTTCCCCCCTGAGACTGATGCACTTGGTACAGCATAGTTGCAGCTTTTCGAGACCGTTCAAAAGAAAAGTCCTTTGGTTGGTCTGCAAACCAGCTCTCAGCAGCATCTTTGATGTCAGAAATGTCCTCAAAACATTGCCCCTCAGGTGTTTCTTCAAATTTGGGAACAAATAATAGTCTGAATTGGCCAGGTTAGGTGAGTAGGGGGGATGGCGGAGCAATGGGAAACCCAGGGTGTTCAATTTAGCAGCCACAACGTTTGATGTGTGCCAGGTGCATTGTCCTGCAAAAAAAGGATCCACAGTGGATCAACTTTCGTTTCGTCCTAATTGCCTCCTTCAGCTGGTCCAGGAGGTTAGCATAATACTGTCTGGTGATACTAGAGCCCTGAGGTAGGTAGTCCACCAACAGAAAAGCCGTCTTTGTCCCAGAAAAGGACGCTATGACTTTTTTGGGCAATTTCTGGGTTCGGAACTTCTTCGGACGCGGGGACCCGCTGTGGCACCATGCCTTTGACTGTTCCTTGGTTTCCGGATCATGGATGTGGAGCCAGGTTTCATCCTCAGTCACTAACTCAGCCAAAAAGTCCTGTGCAGCTTCAAAATGGGCCAAAACGGCTTTGGATGCTTTAACTCGTTCCTTTTTCTGATCACTGTTCAAACATTTCGGCACCCACTTCGCTGAAAGCTTGTGCATGTCTAGGCTAGAGGTGATAATAAACCCAACACGCTCCAGTGAGATGTAAAGTATCTGGGCTATCTTTTTCGCTGATATTCGCCGGTCCTCAATAATCAGCTCTTGGACAGCATCGCAAGTTGCCAGGTCAGTTGAGGTTGGGGGGCGCACACTGCGGGGTTCATCTTTCAACGGTGAAATGTCCAGTCTTGAAACGAGATATCCAGGTTTTGACAGTGCTGTAGGAAGGACACTTCTCCCCCAGTGTTTGTGACATCTCAGTGTGAATGTCCTTTGCTGACTTTCCCTGGAGAAACAAAAAACTTCATCACGGCCCAAAACTCCAACAACGTGAAACTTGCTTGTGCCTCTGCCATCACTAAAAGAAGACCTGATATTTGCACCGTTATATACTAAGATATTAGGCTGTCATATGCCCCCACACTCATTTTTCTATTTTATCTAGAAGAGGGCAAAGCCAGGAACTTCTCAGCACCCCCTCATATTTTGGCAAAATAAAATTTTGCAATTTGATGATTTATTTTAGCTGCTAAGGGCAGTGATCCTTGAGATGATAAAGTGAATATTTTTTTTTACCTACAGCTGGGCAAGCAGTGTGCCAGAAAAATGCTAATACAGTATGCTCACTGTTTGAAATAACTTGCAAAAAAGAAAGAGTAAAGAGTAAAAAAAACTGTTGTTCACTAAGTTTGTATAATATTGTATAATAACATTTTAATACTTTGATTATTTTAAAGAAGAACATATTTTATGATGTTTTATACACTTACAGTTTCTATTTTTATTTCTAAGCTGTATAATTCATGTCCTGAAGGTTAGAAATCAGCTTCATGAAGCAGGCAAAACCTTCGGATCAATATTTTTTCCAAATCATGAAATATTATGCAAACATTGCATGTTGTTTTGCTATTAGTTTTTCAGATGACTGTGACTAGTTTGTATGTGCACAATTTGTTGTTTGGTAAAGGCACAATAATAAAATAAAAGCTCTGTCCCTTGGACTTCACTGTGAGAACTAAAACCATATCAGGTTATTTATTATGTTCTGCACCCTGCTAGGGAGATTTCCCTTCACTTCTTATTTGAACGGTGCTACAGGAAATGAAAGTAAATCTTGAAAAAAATCCCTTAACATCCATTTTAGGCTGCTTGTGGATTCTGTGAAATCAGCAAGTGGCCATAATAGCTGCAAAGACAGGTCTTAGCAGAGAATTTCTACAATGTTCAAGTATGAATTACAGCCATATTATACATTGATAACGGCATAATGGTCTAATGTAACTTTGGTTTACTAAGTGTTCTGTGTATGCTAAAAAAACATGTTTCTGTTAACCTAAAGTGGACAGAAATATGACCTCCCTAAACCTCCTACCCAAAACTTTTAAATACAAAAGTTACAAAACAAAAGCCTGAACATAATTTCCTTTTCTACAGGAAACACTGCTCTGAACTTCATGTCAATGTCTTAAACATTGAAAACATTTTGCTTCTTTGAATAAGCTATCAGAACAATTTATTATTCAAAACCACGTTGCCTTAACCTGTACAAAGTGTAAAATTAATAAAGGTTAATCCTTCAAAGCTGCTATTGATTTTACTGAAGTATTCTGTTTGTTAAATTGCTTTTATATTTAGCAAATGTTAGCAAGCATTCTAAAACAGTCCATAAGATGAATTTAAAATGATCAATACACTTAACAACATTGCACTGCTTACACCATTTTGGACACCTAGAAGTCTACAGTATATAGGGTAGGAGGCATGCACAGGGAGCAAATATTACTATGAAGTTGATTTTAAAAAGTCTGTTGTTAAAGCTTTAGTTCATTTGTCTTATATAAAAAGTCACAGTGAGCTCAGTAGCAATGGTTGAATTTTAAAAAGTCACCTAGATTTCTGGGTCAATTGCATTAAATTATCAAATGATAGGCCTAATTACCCTCCAAGTCAAACTACAGTATTTAGAAAAAAAATATATTGGTAAAATATAGGTGACAATAGGCATATTTTCAATGTAGGCTATTGCTGGCCATCCCATTTCTATGTTATTTGCAAAGCCCCTGAACATAATATTGTCACCAAACTTTGCTTGGTTTGACTAGGTGACCCATGGGACCATAAAAAAAATTTAAACAAGCATATCAATTTCCAGCCAAACATTTTAAAATATAAGCAAGAACAGCAAGCTCAGGATATGAAGCAGCCAACATTGGAATGAATGTTTTACTTGACTGGAGTTGGATTGGATTAGTTTTGCACAGGCTTTCTTGACTGTAGTAATATCTGATCACGTGCATTATAGCTGTTCCTGAATTATTCTAATCAACTTTGAACACTTTTATACATTTGAATATCCACTTATATTGAAGACCTTGTTTTAGATTTCTATATATTGCGATTGATCTAACAATAGCTTTATAACATTTATTTTTGAAGTGTATCAGATTAACTAATTTACATTTTCCTTTAATATTGACTGTAAAGTAATATTTCATTGTTGTTTTTAGTCTAGCTTCAGATATACAGAATATTTTGTATTTCTCTGTAATAAAATATTTTAAATATTTAATGTCATTGATTTTTTTTTAGCAATTCATACTTGAGCGTTTATTATTCTTCATAATATACTGTCTGAGAAGAAACTCAAAATAAATGATTACAATGGAAAACTTAGAGAAGTGAAGCCTCAAGCTTTGACTTCACTTGTAATTCATGGTATCTTTTTCTTATGAAACCCTGTGTTCTACTAACAAGGCTCTATCATCTGCATATGGAAGACAACATATTATATAATAACGGCATATACTAGGCATTGCAGGCGTCAGCCAAATTTTGTATCTAGAAAACATGCCCAACAGGACACTAAACATCTTCCTATCTTAGTCCACTAACAAAATGAATCCCTAGCAGAAAAGTATTTTAGTGTGGGGGTGTCTGCCAGGTTTTTGTTGTCAATTAGATAGTAGGTCAGATAAATGTTAATAATATTTTACATCTCCCACTAAAGGATGTATACCAGGGATGTCTATTTAAGTCACTTATTTTTTAGACTACTGGCAAATGTGGAATTACCTTGGGGAACATTTTTACTCCTACATCACTTTCTATTATATCTTCAGGACAGGAAAATATGAGAAATATTGCAGTGGGTACACAGAAAGTACCATTTTTTTTATTTTGTCTTGAGATAAATATTTTTTTATTTTTAATAGGTGGATATGTTTGCCACATTTTCTAGTGATATGTGTTTCTACAAATACCTGACTGACAATTGTGCCATGTTTCCAAAGACCACATTGATGGTTTCCAACTTCCATATACATTGCTGGAATTTTAAGCAATTACTTTTTATGTCAGATAAATGTATTGTTTCCTCCTCTTCACATTAGGATCAGGGCAATAATACCAATTTCTATTCATCTTCTTTGCATTCCACCTTTATTACTTAGTAATTCATTAGTACTTATTTCTTCCTATATACATGTCTAGAAAAGTAATCTTCGCTTGTCTTATCTTCTGAACACTTGGCATCTTCTCCTATTGCTTTAGTGTTTCCATTCATTAAATCTATGTTTGTTTGTTAATAGCTCTTGAAATGTATTCAGCCCAGCATGCTAACCTATTCTCTTCTTTTTTACTTAAGCTTTTATTTTATATCTACACATACCTTTTAATTATTACATTAATCTATGTGAACAAATTTCTATCTAATCCCTTTTCAAACAGCTCTTCCATACTCTGGAGGGATAGCAATGTTTCCCTTCATTTTTTTCTGCATATTTTATCTACTGTACTTGTTTTCAGTAAATTAACCTGATTTACTTGTTTGTAGATCCAACTATTATCTTTTTTTATCTACTGCCTTTCTACATTTCTCATTATTCAATCCAATTTTGATCATGTCTTCTTTCTAGAGCTTCTATTACTGGATTTTGTGTTTATTGTCATGTTACCTCAATTTCTTGTTTCTGTTTGTATAACCTCATCCAGACAGCACAGGTGCACATGAGTTATGCCATGAAAGATTGATATCAGGGAGATTTTTTTTTTGAATGTGCATCCATCAACCAGCGTATAACCAGCATAATGAAGGCAGCAGGTCAGAAAAACAACAAGGCAGTTAGCATTTTCAGCAAGCCAGCATTGGTAGCTCTCAAATTTATATATTGCCAGAGTCCTACTGTTACATTTAGCTTTATGATTTTTGCATTCTTAAGTACTTCACTAAAAATAAAGTGTATCTAAAAAAATCCAAAGTTTAATATACATACACCTTACCAGAAATACAATGTATTCAGTTCTATAAGGGCCTGAGCCACATCCAGTAAATGTTATGGTACATTATATTAGGAAATGATGGGTGTACCACCTCAATTGGTGCAGCAAGGTAGAGCGTTTTCCTTTACACTTATTAACTGCATGAATATGCATCAGTCTTTAATGATTAACTAACTCCATACTGAACAAAATGCTGGTGTCTCATTTCCTAATGTCTTTGTCAAAATTATTAACTTTGGTCTGCTTCATAATATTGACCACGGTAACCCATCTTGCTTAAATACTATTGCTCTTTGTAAGCCTCAATATCTGTTTTAAATTAATGATGTTGCTTCTTTGTTTAGTGTTTGACCATCTCCTTCTCATTTACAATTTGCCAGTTTTAATTTATCTACTGTGTAAGAGTAAATGTATGTTGCTATGGGTGGTAAGTCTTGGGAGGGTAAAAATAACTATTAAGACCAATGAGTTAGGTATAAGGAAACATTGCCCGTTTTCCAGTTGATAAAATGTGGCATTATAATTGTTCTGTTTGAGTTTAATTTACTATAGTTTGTTTTTTTTAATACAGATTTATTTTTGAAAATAAAAATGAGCAAACCAAACTATACCCTCTTTGAGTATCAGAAAATAATAATAAAAAAAAATATCTGGAGACTGTGCATGCGCCAGACCGAGTAGGACGTGTCCCAGGGAGCTCCTGTTCTATTTGTCTTTATAGCAGCAATCATCAGCACTTCTGGCTGCCTCCCCATCAGGATGGGTTGCAGGCAAGCCACGCCACGTATTCTGGGAGGCCCATAATATGGTGATTTGGCGGGTATTGATTTAAGCACGGTTCTAAAATCAAGAAATCTGCCCAGAAGGAGATCTCAAACCTGATCATTAAAATCCAGGAATTGGAAAAGCTACACAAAAGCTCTTTGGATGCAACAGTAGGTAAGGAACTGATCAGTACATGGGGCAAATTGGCTTCACTTTGCCTGGGAAAGGCCAAGTCAGCCCTAGTAAAGTGCAAACATACTTTCTACGAATTCGGGAATAAAAGTGGCAAGATCCTGGCAAATACTTTAAAAACACAAAGGGAGAGGTCATTTGTCCCATTTATTGTTGAAAGTAAGGGGTGGAAGAAGCACCTGGTGGGCGATATTGCTGCAGGTTTCAGGACATACTACCAGTCCTTAAATAATTTGCATTCACTTAGCTCTACGAAAGGGGTTAAGGAAGGCAGGGCACAGAAGATCAACCAGTATTTATATCGGAGCCCTTGACAATCGCAAATGGTACTAGACAGGGATGCTCCTTATCACCCCTGATCTTCATCCTTAAGTTAGAACTCCTTCTCTGCCATGTCCTTGCCTCTAATGATATCAAGGAATTGCAGATAGCGGGTAGAGAGCAAAAGGTAGCAGCTTTTGCTGACGACCTGATTTTTCTGGTTTCATCGCCTATAGTCATTCTGCCCAATCTTCTGGGGCACTAAAAGAGTATGGGGAGTTATCTAATTTTCAAGTTAACCAATCAAAAAGTGCAGCCCTCAACTTAACGCTAGCCGCGGATTTGTGATATCAATTGGCCCAAAATTCAAGTGGGAACCAGATGCAATCAAATATTTAGGGACAATGATTTCTGCTAAGCTGGAATGTCTGTTCACTTTGAACTTTGTCCTTCTGTTGCAAAGAATTAGTAGTGACTAGGAACAATGGATGTCACGGTCTTTTACGTGGCTAGGGCGCATCCAAGTGGTGAAGATGAACCTTCTGCCTCAGAATTTGTTTCAGGCCTTACCCATACACATTCCCCAAACCTTTTTTAAACAACTACACTCGAAAATATTTTGATTTATTTGGGGAGAAAGAGGCCGGAGGCTCAGTAAACGGCTACTTTTCAGACATAAAAAGGTAGGGGGGTTGGGAGTGTCCAAGTCCGAGTGATGGATTGGTGCACCCATTCATGCTTGAAGCAGTGGGTGGCCCTTGCATTCCACAATATTACAAAAGTATTCTCAAAATAGTGGACTTTACTGTACTTGGGTCAATAGTGTCATGGAAAATGTGGCTAATTGTAAATTGCTCTGTGCTGTTCTGCCGGGGAGTGGGGGCTGATGCTCTGGTCTAGCCCTCATAGTCTCAACCTCAGGGCCCTCACTCTGGTAGTAAGGGGTGATTGGTTAATAAACCAGACCCTATTGGACCCCAGTTTGATCAGTGTCGCCTGGGGAATCTCTAGGCAACCAAGTTCTTCCTTATTTTCAGTGAGACACCGGTTTATCCTAATCTTCCCTTCCCATTGTCCCTTGTGTGTCCTCCCTCCCCCTTCCTCCCTCCCTCTGATTCTTCCAGGTTTTCCCCACCCCAAGTTTGGTCGCAAAGCAGGTTACCTGTTGCATCTTTGTTGTTGGGGTACACAATGCAGCATCCCACTTTGTCCGAGTGCTGGATTGGTGCACTCATTCGTGCTCGAAGCAGTGGGTGGCCCTTGCATTCCACGCCCTGGATAGTGTCACCTGGCCAATACACTAATAGAAACAACCCACTCCTGCAGGCTACTCTGCAGGTCTGGGGGAAGTTGCATGCCCTTAAGGCTTTCTCTCCTGGGCCTAGTCCTCTGATACCCGTACCCTCTTATACCCAGTGTTCTCCCCAGTAATGGAGGGGGGAAACTTCCAGAAGCTGAGGGACGGAGGCATGACGCAGGCCCTGGATTTTATTTATGGGGAAGTGTGGTACTCCCAGACAGAACTTCAAGGTTCCTCTCTAATGCCCTTTAATCTTGATTTCTGGAGGGCAGCTCAAATCTCACACTATTTAAGAACTCAACCCCACCCATTAGACCTCAAAGATCACTCACTGATTTTCAACGAATATTTTTGGGAAGTGTGGGAGCACGTCATGCATTATCCCAGCTATACTCCATACTCACATACATACATGACTCACTACATACATGACTTAGACCCCAACATTTTTGTGGGACAGAGAACTGAACATATAACTCACCCCCTCTCAAAAGGACCGTGTGATCTTATTTGTATACAAGGGTTTATTAAATAGCAACGTGCAGGAGGTGGGATACAAGATATTGTCTCGGTGGTACAGAACCCCTGACAAACTGCATATTATGTTCCCATCAGAATCGGATCGTTGCTGGAGATGTGGTACCCAAAGAGGTACTATGTCGCATATATTTTGGGCGTGCCGAGAGCTGTGGGTCTTCTGGACAGTTGTGAGGGAAATTTGCCAAAAGATGGCGATTAGTCCCAGTGGACCCGGCCTTTTTCTTACTGCACCTAAATGACTGGCCCCAGAAGGTTTACAACTGATCAATAGTGAAGCACTTAGTGGCTGCCGCCAGAGTCTGTGTTCTCAGACTTTGGAAGAAATCCACCCCTCCAACCCTAAGTATGTGGAAACGTAAGGTCAATGAGATTCATAGAGGACCTTACTGCAGGGATCTATAATAGGACAGAGAGGTTCCTGCAGACGTGGGCTTCTTGGATCATGTTCCAGAAGAGTGCGGGATACAAGAAATTGCTAGACCCTCCGGCAGATTACTAGGGTTGTGGGGGCTCCGCTGATAGTCAGTGTTTTGCCGAGATATCTGGGGCAGATGCAGAGGGGGCCACTTTTAGGCATCTATGCAAATACATGAGTAAGGGTTTATTAGCAGTCGATTTGATGTTCAGTTCTTCAGAGTTATATCCATTGTTTGTTTAAGTCTAAATTCAAAAAGTCTAAATCAAAATGCAGAAGCAGTATGTGAAGAATTAGGAAACATAAATATCATTTTCATAGAAATTTAGAGGGTAAGTAGCAGCCAGGTAGTGCTAATCAAATGCATGTGATTAATTTGTAAAATAATCAGTAATTGTTACCACTTATATTAAAGCAGATATTTTGGTTGGCTGGAGAATTTAGGTGTGTGCTAATAAAAATACCAAGAAGGAAAGACATTGGCAATGATCTTGCAATTGTTTGTTTTCTATGTTTTATGTGCTTTCTGTCGGTTTAGGAAATGTATAAGAACATTTCCAAACATCTTAAAGTCCATCATTCTACATTAGGAAAGATTATTCACAAGTGTAAAACATTCAGGACAGTTGCCCCAGGAATGGACTTCGTATGGCCTTTTTTGAAGGATTGCCAGGAGACATCTTTGTCTCTTTAAAAAGAACATGGCACTACAGCTCAGATTTGCAGAGCCACAACTGAACAAACCACAAGATTTCTGAAACAATGTCCTTTGGACACACAAAACATAAGTGGAGATGTTAAGCCATAATGCAAATCACTACATTTGGTAAATCCATGGTGGTGGAGGGGTGACTGTTTGGGCTTGTTCAGCAGCTACAAGACCTTCACACCTTGCACTGGTAAACAATGGTGGCAACTTAAGTGTGAAAATGACTAAATTTAATACATAAGTTAATCCCTAAAAAAAGCAATGTTGAATAGACAATGGGGGGGGGGCACTACATCACAAATGTGGAGGGTACAGTGAACAGTGTGCATAACCAACACAATAACCACTAGGTGGCAGCATAACAATGAACAATATACTCCATGCCAGAATTTTTCATCCCAATTCAATTTTATTGCCCATAAACAGTAATTATCTTTTTTTATCAATTGAGGTTATATAATTCTCAATATATATTTGTAAACTAAGTGGAGCTATGGTTCTACTTTAAATTCCAGAATTTGTTCTAGCTAAGCTGTAAAGTGATAATACAGGCTGGCCCAGTAATGCTCCTGTAATATAGCCCATATATATAAAGTGAATAAGAGATGGGGCAATTTCTTCCCCATCCTGTCTAAATTTCAGCACACACCACTGCTTTACATTGGCTGTAAATAGAATAAAACACAAGTGATTTCAAATACCAAGTCTTGGAGTTCACAGGTAATACATATATATTATTATAGACAGGATAAGTTACAGATTAGCTTGAAAAGTAACAACACTAATCATCAGATAACCTTTGCCCAAACACAATAAATAAGTGAAGATGCTTTTGTGATTGACTTTTACTGCTTTAGACAGGGTCAGAGAGGGATGTAATGGATTCCAGAATGATAAATTGGTTCCTGGTGTATACAGTAAAGTAGACATGTATTATGCTAGGCATAAACTATGTAATGTTATTTTTCTCCTGATCCTTTACTTGATCTTCATATAAACTGTGTTCAAAGTACCATCCACTTTTTCTGGAATGAGTTTCCTAATTCCTATTATGTATTTGAAATATTATTTGTAAAAATGTTTTCCATTTTATTTAAAAAGTTAACAAATTGACAAAAATTAATTGCCCAAATATCAATGAAAATACAACAATTTGATGTTTTTTGTTTAATTGATTATCTCATCAGTTGAAAATATTGTATAGTGTGTGGGTAGCTTAAAATAAATTCAATAAGCTTTGTGGCTACTATTACTTGGTTTGTCATATTTTCTGCTTTGATATGCAGATGGTAAGTTATGAGTTTGGCATCACTTTACTATGAGATGCAGTAATATGTGCAGTTTGCTATATAAATGTATGACCAACAAATCATCAGTTACTGAAAATATCAAGTCACTATAAAACCCTTGTTCATAATATGCTAAAAATAAACAATGCACTGCTTCTGTTATAACTCATCTTTCAGTGAATTAAAAAGCTGCTTGCAGCACTTTCTTGCAAGTAGCCTTATGGTCATAACTTTGATAAACATTCTGAAAATAATTCTCATTTATGTTGATATCAGCTTATGTTGTACAAATATCCCTTAAGACACATGTTTTTAAGCCTTTGATTCAACATTTATTACATTTTTTCATAGCCCCTTTTGGAAACAGTATTTTGCAATTAGGCAAATCTCAGGAAAATTATATTTCTGACTCAATTAAAACTACATGTATCTGAAATTGAATTTCTCAAATCTTCTAAATATGCACCAGAACAGAAATTACTTGAAAGGAATTGTATTTATCTGTCTCCAAACAAGCAAAGGCAAGCAGCAAGAATCACATTTACTTTTTGTGCAATGGAATGTTAATAATTTAAAAACGTTACTTATAAACATCTTGTATAAAAAGGTATTGTGTTCAAATCTTTTTTTTTAGACATACATTAGATAATATACAGAAATAAACAAATGATATACAAAAAGAAGATTGCATAATGTTTGAATTCTTTATTTTCTGATTTAATGTTTATTATCTGAATCTTGAATATATGCCAAACAAAGATGCAGTTCTGTAACAAATCAGAACTATAGGACACTAATGGTTTTTGGGATCATGTAAGGCTATGCTTTTTGTCAAGAATGAATAGAGAAACAGAAAATCTACAGACTGTATAAGGTAATGTGTTTGAAAGGTAATCATTGGATGTGTGTGAGTGTCTGTGTAGGAACACTGCATAATTTGTATTTTTAAACTGAATTATAGTCATATGTAAAAGACAAAAATAAATGTAACTCTCTAATCATAAAAAAATATTTAGTGTATTTTCTTTAATGCAAGTATCTGAATTTGACATGCTATCAGCCTATATCAGAGATGGAGTGTAATAGGTAGGGCCCAGGTTATGTTTTATTTCCCCTAGGCTAGCTAGATTGTTCCCCCAAAGCACTGTCCACTCCCTAATACCTGCCCCCCATCCAAGTACCCTCAAGCTGACAACTGGCAGCTCCTTCTCCGCTACCTGAGTTCAGTGATAAATGAGCAGGGACCACGCGACCAAGAACCTGGAAAAGTGAAAGCAGAGAGTGAGCCAGTCAGGGAAGGGTGTTTGGAGATAGTTCACAGTCCTCTCCAGGTGTACAAGGGACAGTGCAGATGAGAAGAAAGCGGTATAGCAGGCACAGGATCCCCGGACAAGCCAGGCATGGCAAATAAGCCAGCTGGAAATAGTGAAGGAATTGGCAAGGGCTTAAATACCTATCCTAGTAGCCATGGTGGAAATCCAACCCTGGTAATAGGAGTACAAGTAGCTAATTGGTTTATGAGCTCACAAAAAAACATGCTGATAGGAAGAGAAAGCAGAGTGATAAATAGATGAGCTTATAACTGATCTGCTTCTTCTTTTACAGTACAGTCACAGGCTAGCATGACCTAAGGTTCAGTTAGGTGCATGGCAATCTATTTGAAGTAGAAATATTTTTTATGCCTGGTTCATATCTATGTGCTGCAGTATGTGCTCTATAAATAGCAACCATGTGGACCAGTTCACACCTATGCATGTACATTACCATGGAACACAACACAGAACTAATCTAAAGGAAAATAGAGAAAGGGAGAGAATTTTTCTACTAGACAAAGCATAATAAATGACTCAACTTGAATGTGCAGCCTACTTATGGGTGCCACATCATAACAAGTCTATCCATGAGGAAGAATATAGAGAACTAGAACTAAATTAACAAGTGATGGTCTTCAGGCATCTGGGGATTCCAATTCAACCAAATGTTTTTGAATTTAAAACCTTGTAAATCACTGTCCAGGGAAAAAATGCAGATTTGGGGACTTTTTGGGGACACCAGATGCTTGTTCTGAATCAATAACTGGAAAGGGTATTGGCACAAGAGACAGCCAGGCAATGGGGTAAACTAGCTTCTTCTCAAGATCAAAATATACTGGCATATCTATGATATATAGGAATTTAGGACTGATTTACACTCATATACAAATAATTTACATTATGCTTTCAGCTGTACCTCTAACTTCACCCTATGCCAATGGTGTGAGTCTGAAGAGTGACTACTCCCTGTAAATTAGTTTAGATAAAAATGGGCCTGATTTATTAAAGCTCTCTATGAATGGAGTGAGAGTGAACTTGGGTAATCCAGCAAACCTTTGAAAACCTTTTTGTAAAAAAACATTTACAACAAATTCAACTAATAGCAAATGATTTTTAAGAAATCCATTCCAGGTTTGCAGGGTTCACCCATGATACAGTCTTGGAATGCTTTGATATGTCAGGCCCAATGTGTATGCTGCCTTTCCTAAGGTTAACAACAGATACATCATTTATCACAAATTCAGATATCTGTACACAAATTCTGAGAGAAGCTACTTAATGTATGTCATTATGTTACTTCCTTGTGCACATTTTTCAATGGATGTTATATTCCGATGGATTAAAATTAATCTAAGAAAGGCGAGGTAAAGATTAAAACAATAGTTCTGCTTTCAAGTGTCATTAGCTAGCACCCCCTATGTTTTCATATATACATCCAAATAGGCTTCTCATATAAATATGAGGAAAATGTGTTATTGGATTTTTGAAGTCATGTTTCCAAAGTAGGCTTGGAACTAATTTTTATTATGCATCAACAAACAATAATGAAACTGACTGTTTTATATGGAAAACACACTTGTCTGTTTCTCTGGTTTCTCTGCATTAAAATTCAAGGATTAGTAATGATGTTTGCAAAAAAAAATAAAGACATAGACAAAGAGGAGTTTGTGTTAATATAGAATGTTGCTCTGCAATTTCCATGCAAAGAATGCAACTTGGCTGGTAATAAGCAATACTTAATATTATACTTTTATATCTTTTTTCAGCCTTGGTAATTCTGTTATATTTGAGCTTCTGGTTTCACCTGGTAAAGTGAATTCTCCATTTAATTTTGAAGAAGAATTCACTAGAATAAATCCAGTCTGAAAAGCCCTGCCACGCTGTGATGTTCTTTTTTCTGCAATTTTAATAAACCTAGGGAGCTGCAAAGAGCTGTTTTAGCAACATGGAGGCATATAAAACTGGAAAAGTTTCTTGAAACAAGAAGATTAAAAGGTTGCCTTGGATAGTTTCCATTTTTAATCTGTTTCTTTGTACCTTTATTGATAAAATAGACCCAGAGAGTTGCAGTAACTTTACATTATGTCGGAATGATTGAGATTGGGAGTTTATTGATGCCATTGTAGCCAATGAAGACATCCAAGGTCCTTAAACTCAGGAGGAAGATGATGGTGCCTGCAAAGGAGCTAGTGAACATGACATTGCATCAATTAGGGTTAGGTGGATATGGTTCCCCACTATTGGAATTAGGTAAATTGTCCTGAGATTATCAATCAAGATCCCTGGAATAAGAGGTATATGCTATTCAAGCAAGGCATGACTGTCACTCACTTGTGTTAACACTGGTATGTATGCTTTCATTCAATCTTCTACAGTCCATGTCTCCTGCTGGTTGATTGATGGCTGTTCTTACCATTTAGCTGCTGAGACTGGGACTTTCTGATTTACACTTTTGTTGCACAACTTTACTTACTACAGGTAGTGGAAAAAAACATACTAGTGGCAAGATTTATAGGCAATAAAAGTGTTACAGATTGGGGAAAAACAAACACTGCTGTTTAAATGCAAGTGAAGGTTATTACTAATAACTAGTATTTAAATAGTGTCAGAATATTGCGCAGCACTTTACAAAGTCCATAGATTTATCACTAGCTGTCTAAGGCCAAAAAAGAGAGGCCCGGAGCAAGGAATAGGAGCAGGGCCTTCATTACAGGGTGGAAGGGCTGCCCAGGAATTGGGGGGGGGGGAGTTAATTTTAACAGTGGTAGGGAGGGGTTTGGGTGGGTTGGATCAGAAGTGGAGTGGAGGAGAATAGGTACAGATAAAAGAAAGCTGTAACAGAAGTGAGGGACAGTTTTTGCAAGAAAAAATTTGGAAAGGGAGCAGGTAGGCACAAAGGAGTCTGTAGACGCATTGATGTGTCAGCTTTGGGCTGCGGCGGCCTCTCAAGGAGAGGCCTGGCTGCAGGATAGGGTGGCAGAGGCTGTTGGGAGGACTTCTAGTGGTCCTTCAGTAGATAGGTTAGTATGGTTACGGCCTGCGTTTATGTATGCTTTGAGGGGCCTTTGAGGGCACACCTCATAGAGGGGTTGAGGGAGCAGGTCCTGAAGAGCGAGTACGTGGACATATTTTCTTGGTCAGCAGGCATCAAGATCACCGTCCGGGAGTAAGAAAAAAGAGGTTTGTTGGCTTTATAACAGGAGAGGATGCAAATTTGGAGGAGGTTGTCGGTTCCATCACGAGTGCTACGGCTGCTGCTTTAAACAGGGCTGAAGGCGGTGGAAAAGGGGGTGACGGCAGTGAGGTGTACCCCAACCAGGAGGTGGCGAGGATGGTCAGGGAGGGGTTTACTGTTGGGTTTAGGATTCTGATTCTGGGAATAGGGTTGGTGCCTAAAAATGCAGGAAAGTTTCGGATGATCCATCATTTGTCATTTCCATGTGGGGCTTTGGTGAATGATGGCATTGATCCAGATCTGTGTGCCGTGGCTTATACATGGCTCGATGCGGACATTAAGTGGGTTAGGCGTTATGGGGCGGGGGAGTTGCTGGCGAAAGCGGATATTGAAGCCGCTTTCCGGCAGCTGCCAGTTCATCCGGACTGTGTGCAGTTGTTGGGATGTAAGTGGGCTGGGGGGGTATTTTGTGGACAGATGCTTGCTCATGGGGTGTTCCATTTCCTGCACCCTATTTGAGCAATTTAGCACGTTTTTGGAGTGGGTGGTTCGGCTCGTGGCGGAGGTGGAGTCGGTCATACATTACTTGGATTGCTTCTTGTTGATTAGGCCACCAGGGAGCTCAGTGTGCAGGGTGTTGCTGGGGAGGGTACAGCATGTGGCTAAGCATTTTAGTGTTCCGTTGGTCACTGACAAAACAGAAGGGCCGGTGACTGCATTGACCTTTTTGGGCATTGAATTGGACATGGTGGCCATGGAAATTAGGTTACCTCAGGGCAAAGCGTTGCAGATAGAGGTTCGTTTGGTGTGTGGGCTTAGGAACATGTGCCTGCAAGAGGTTCAGTCTCTGCTGGGGAAACTGAATTTTGCCTGCAGGGTTATCTGCATGTGCCAGCTGTTTAGTCGGCGTCAAGGGGGACCAATTTGGTGGTGTGGGACAAGTTCCTGAAGGATTTCTATGGGAAGGCGCTGTGGTTGGAAGGGCCGGTGGACACGGTTTATTTAGAGCTTTTCACAGATATGGCAGGGGTGAAGGGTTTTGGGGCCTACTTTGGGGGTAAGAGGTGTACGGGAGTGTGGCCACAGGTTTGGGTGGACGAAGGCTTTGATAAAAATTATGTAGTTTTAGAGTTGTTTCCTATTGTGGTGATGGTGGATTTGTGGGGGGTGGGGCTGGCAAACAAAAAAGTGTGTTTTTATTGTGACAACTTGGGGGTAGTGTAGGCCATTAAGATCTTTTCAGTATCATCACGGCCGGCTGTTCGCTTGATAGCAAGTTGAATATTTTTATCTTTGCATGGTATATTCTGGGCGTTTGCCTGTTGCTGATGCTTTATCTCATTTACAGTGGGACAAGTTTTGCATGTTAGCACCAGAGGCGGAGCAATGCGGTTACCCTTGTCCGGAGGGCTTGTGGGGCATTACCATGGGATTATCGGAAGTCAGTGAGCAAAAGGGCATACAAGATGGTTTGGCATAACTGGGAGGTCCTGCAGAGGCAGGTAAGGAGGATTGGTGGGGGGTGGGGGGTGATCAGGTACAGGTACTGCTGTATTGGTTGGCTAAGAAGTTTGCCAATAGGGGGACAGTGGTGTCAGTGAATAGGTTTATGGTGGGGTTGGCATTTGGATTTAGGTTACCAGGAATGCCAGATTAGACAAAAGTTTTTGTGGTTCAGCAGGCTTTGAAGGGATATAGGAAAGGTAACAGGGTGCGGGATGCCAGGCAGCCGGTGTCCTTTGAATTACTGCAGAAATTGGTGGGGCAGTTGGGGGAGGTATGTTCATGGCTGTGTGAACAAGTTTTGTGTCTAGCTGCATTTGGTATGGCCATGAGCATTGGGGAATTGGTTAGCTAAACAAAGACCCGTCTTGGGGGTATCTTAGCGGAGGATGTTTTGTGCTTGTTGGATAAGGTGAGTTTGAGGATTAGAAGGTCAAAAACAGATCAAATAGGGCGGGGGTAGTTGGTAAGGTTGTTTTGTATGGAGGGATCTGGAGTCTGCCCAGTTCAGGCATTAGACGATTTTCCGCGGCGGAGGCCAAAGGGAGAGGGCCCCCTTTTCATTTATGAGGATGGGGGATTTTTGACCCCTTTTCAGTTTGTAGCAGTTTTTAAGACTTGTTTGAAACGGCTGGGGGTGAATATGAAGGAATATTGCTCGCATTTCTTTCGTATTGGGATGTCTACGAAGGTGGCAAGATTGGGGTTAGGGGAAAAGGTTTTTAAGAAGATTGGGAGATGGGAATCCGAGAGATTCCAATTGTATATAAGGCCTCATTTGCTATAAGGCAAGGAAAAGGGGTTTGGGGAGGAGATTGGATTGAGGTGGTCAGCACGGCCTGGTGTATAATTCTTGGACATCCTTATGTAAGGTGGGGTGCCCAGAGGGTGGAGGTTCAGAAGTATGGTCAGCAACTGTGGTTGCCTAAGGGGAGGCTACGGTGCGGTGGATCGGGGTTCCTGGCGTGCTGTGGAGCCGAAGGTCAGGAAGTTTGCAGCGCTGGACAGGCCTCCAAATGTGTTGTTAATACACGCAGGAGGTAATGATCTGGGGCGAAGGGCCATGGGGGAGTTAATTAGGGACGTGCAGTTGGACTTTTTGCAACTGAGGTTGGAGTTCCCAGGTTTGGTGGTTGCTTGGTCCAAATAAGTGGGAAGGACAAGTTGGAGGGGAGCGAGATCAGTGGAGAAGCTTAGTAAAGTTATAATTAAAGTTATTAGGGAGATTGGTAGGTTTGTGGCGAGAAATGGTGGAGTGGTGGTGAGGCACAGGGAGCCTAAGGAGGAGACATGGCACTCTCTGCACTGAGATGGCATACATTTGAATGCCATTGGTACTGACGTTTATAGGATAGAGTTCAGCGGGCCCTTCAAGTGTGGAGGGGCGTTAAGGGTGAGGGGATCAGGTTTGTGCGCTGTGGCGGTTGAGGTCTGGTAGAAGGTAAGAGTCTGGGGGTAATGTTGTGAAAAGGGGGCATCCAGGATGGTGGGGTGCCCCCTTAAGTTGGTATGCTGTAGGCCCATGAGGCAGTGCTGGACGGCTAGGGGCCAGTGTGGTGATAAAATTGCTGGTTGGAGTTAGTACAATTAGAGGCGGACTTCAATTTTCAAGACCTGCAGCCTTGCGGATAGGGGGTTTTAATTGGTTTGTTGAGTTAATACAAAGGCACGATGGTTATATTGTAGATTTTGGGAGGTATTTGGTTGAATAATTTATTATGTTAATTTATTTTGTTAATGGGGGTGTTAATATTTATATATAGGGATTTTAAATTTTGCTGAGTTGTGAATTATTCAGTTATTTATGGTTATTTATACAAATGTTTAATATTGGTCTGAACTAAAAAGGTCCTAACTACCCTAGTCATGAGAAAAAGCCAATTAACCTAATTGCATTTTTTTAATGTTGGAGGAAACCCATGCAAACATAGGGAGAACATACAAAATCCTTGCAGATAGGGGGCCCGATTCATTAAAGTTCTCCAGGGCTTAAGAAGATACAGTTTCATCAGTGAAGCTGTGTGATCCAGCAAACCTGGAATAGATCTGGTCTAAGATTGAAAACATTTGCTAGCAAATAAAAAATGACTTTAAATAAGTCCATTCCAGGTTTGCTGGATCACCCAGCTTCACTGATGAAAGTGTATCCTCTCCAGTCTTGGAGAGCTTTATTAAATCAGGCTCAGTGTTCTGACGATTACATATAAGTTGCGATTACATATATGTTATTTGTTATTTTGCAAGGGTTCTACTTAAGTAAGTTCTACTGTGCTAGTAGTTCACTAAAGATATTTAAACACAATCATTTCCAAATACTTTCCGGCAGATAAGCTCTCTGTTGAGTAATGTGTATGTTGATGGTTTTTATATTTTTAATGGGGAAGAATATTTTCTAATTCATCCAATTAATGTCATGAAAATCAGTTCTTACTTGCTGCAGTTCTTGTGTGTCCATATTCCTGACTCGGGATGATAATTCCTGCCTTGGGATAGGTACCTTATTTCCCATAATTTGCATACATTTTTTTTGAGAAGAATATGAATCCTGGTCGCTATTAAAAAAAATAATTTTCAAAAATGGCAAAAATAGAAAGGATTTCCTAACTTTGTGGTAGCTATATTATATATTCAAGTGAGCCATACATTTTTAATGAGAATGAAGAGAAAGAATCCTAATAGCAAGAATGCGTTATAGTAGGTGCTGAAATGATCTGCATATGGCTTTGCAGCTTATGATTTCAGTTACTCCTTTAAATTCTATAGAAGTAAAACCAATATAAACTGACATACCAGAAACCAATATAAACTGACTGAGTTCCAGAAATAAGTATGAGATAAAAATGAATGGAAGGATATGACTTGTCATAAAAATCCATTTCAGTAATCCTTCCAGAACAAAGCCATTTAAAAAAAAACATAGCCTACAATGCACTCAATTTTTAAAATATCAGTGTGTAAGGTAGTGTGTAGTATTTTGTATATTTTTTTTAAATAATTACATTTGGGTCTATATGAATGTGAGCAAGCACACAGAGAAGTCTGGTAATGGTACAAGTATCTTCATTGTGTTCCAAAACAAATAGCTTTCTTTAGCTTTTATCAAAATACAAAATCGAAAAGGTAGCTTACAACTTCCTCACTTCCCACCTCATCACACGAATGGCTCCAAGACTTTTCTAGAGCTGTCCCGACTCTCTGGAATAGTCCTCCTCATCCTTTTCGGCTTGCTCCCACTTTCTGCTCATTTAAAAGAGCACTCAAAACCCACTTTTTCAATCTTGCCTACCCATCTTCTTCTGTCTTTTGAAACCCCCACTACATCCCACCACTACATATCTCCCATCCTATTGTGTAATACTTCCCCCACCTCCTAGATTGTAAGCTCTTCGGGGCAGGGTCCTCTCATCCTGTGTCAATGTCTGTATTCCTCTGTCATTTGCAACCACTATTTAATGTACAGGGCTGCGTAATATGTTGGGGCTATATAAATCCTGTTTATTAATAATAATAATCATAATATTAAAAATAATATTAATAATAATATTAATAACAGAAGTCAACATTTTCATCAGATAACATTTTATGTTTGCTTTCTAGTATTTTTGATGTGGATTTCAAATCTGTGTTCAGTTTTACTCTCGCACGTCAAGTTTTTGTGATATCAGTTAATTATATATTGTGTGAAATTCGTTATAAATAGCCTTAACATATTACAACTAGGGATGAGCGAAAATTTCTTCGAAATTCCAATGGTTCCCAGAAATTTCAGCGAACCAATTTTTGTGAAACCATCTGAAGAGGAAATTAAAACAGAAGGATTTTCAGAGCTGCATTCAGCCCAGGGAATCTCCCTGTTTGCAATCCCTGGGGCACTAGAGGTTTATTTATTTGACCGCAAAGTTCCCACGGTCAACGACCGTGGACACTGAACTGCAGATGAACTCTGCAGTTCCACTATGATCCCTGGGGCACTAGAGGTTTATTTATTTGACCGCAAAGTTCCCACGGTCAACGACCGTGGACACTGAACTGCAGATGAACTCTGCAGTTCCACTATGATCCCTTGGGCACTAGAGGTTACAGCTGTGCAGTCACAGCTGTGAGAAACCTCCCACATAATGATGTCATTAAGGCATACCCGGCTCACTTCCCATCGCAGGTCTGAGCCTGCAATGGGAGAGTGGGTGGGTTGTGTCCACGGACACAGCCGGCCCACTGCCCTGAGCCAGGGATTTGTACAAGGGACATGGTCCGCCCCTCTGGCCGGTGCGTGTCCTTCTTCTGACCCCACTCGGGGGTGCACCAGCCAGAGCCATGGACCACCAAAATTTTCCCTCAGACCACCGGTTGGCGACCGCTAATCTAATCGACTGCCATTTTTGCCTCGTCAAGAAAAGTGGATTCTCAGGTAAAACTAAGCACAAAATTGTATACTGTATAAAAAAAGTATAAAACCTTGATTCTGCAATTAGGCCTGTTCCCCATGACTCATTGCCAGTTCCGGTACCGCCACATGATGGACTTGCTTCTGTAGAAGGTGATGAGGAATGTGCTGGAGTTGGAGCCAGTTACAACCCCGAATCATCTGATCCTGAGTACTTGGCCGATGAAGATTCAGAACTAGAGACCTTTACACAAGCAGAGCTGAATGATCTCGTTCGTGATCTAAATCTCTCCAAAGACAAAGCAGAACTTCTAGCTTCAAGGTTTAAACAGAAGCACTTGGTTGCAAAGGGTCTAACTGTAACTCACTACAGAAAATGAAATCATAACTTGTCAACGTTCTTTACTAGTTATGGCTCACTGTGCTACTGTCATAATATGAATGAACTCTTTAACAGTTTGTTAAGAGCATGTTCCCTCTGAATGGCATATTTTCATTGATTCCTCTAAAAGAAGCTTGAAAGCAGTTTTACTGCTTAATGGTAATTCCAAACCAAGTTTATTGATTGCCCAATCCGGTAACCTAAAGGAGTCCTATGACAACATGAAGTTACTACTTGAAGCAATTAAGTATAAAACACAAAAGTGGAACATCTGTGGGGATCTAAAGGTCATTGGCTTGCTGATGGGAATGCAAGGAGGAATCACAAAATATTGCTGTTTCCTATGCCTGTGGGACAGGCAATCTACGGGGGACCATTATGTCAAGTGTGATTGCCTACCAAGAGATACCTATTATCCCTGAACAAGCAATGTGAAGTTTCTGCCTCTGGTCTATCTGAATAAAATATTTCGGCCACCTCTCCATATCAAGTTAGGCTTGATGAAGAACCTTGTAAAGGCCATGGGTCAATCAAACTCCATGGGTTTTCAGTATCTTGTTGAGAAGTTAACATAAAACATAAGTACTGCAAAAATGAAGGAATAGATATTTATAGGGCCACGGATCAAGTCTGTTTTCCAGGATGATGTTTTCAATCTCTCTCAGCAGCTGAGCTAGAAGCTTGGGATGCATTCAAGTGGCTGTGTGAAAATTTCCTGGGCAACAGTAAGTCTCCTGCATACATGAAAGGAGTTCAGAATCTGCTTGATCCATACCAGAAACTGGGTTGTTGCATGTTCTTTTTAAAAAATGTAAAATGCTGTGTTAAACCTGTGTCTTTTAAACACCCAGAAAAAAATATTCATAGTATATTTAGTTTAAAAATAACTGAAAAATACCATTATATCATAACAGATTGTCTAAAATGTTAAAGCCTAGCTTTTAATGCAGTCCTATAATTGTAAGGTGAGAAAAGCACTGCAGATATCAAGGTGGGGTATCAAATGTAGGCTATGCTATTACTGACTTGTATCTGCAAAAGTCCATTATTTGGATGTTATGCTGACATACAAGCTTCATATACAGAATACAAATCAGGTTGGAGAGTCAAAATTCCTAATATGCAAAACGGTAAGTGATGTAAATGTTTAATCAATGCTGTAATTAGCAAAATGCTGCAATTACGAACACTCTTTTCTAGGTGTCAGTTTCCCTTTAAGTCAACAATTTGACTGAATTTGTCAGTTTTAAATAGGTTTTAAACACCATCTGCACATTTTGGTTTCCAGCATCCAAATATATTCATGGATCTATAAATATAGATTTATAGTATTAAAGGCTTTGATGAGAAAACAAGCCTGAATACACACAAAACAAAATGCAATAAATGGCATCATAGGAGCAAGTAAATACATGGCAGTTCTCTGGAGCACAAATATCCCAGTGATAATAAAGGAGAAATAAATCGGATTATGGATATAGTGGTTTCTAAGCTATATTACCTCTGTACAGCGTAGATAGAAGTATACTGCGCCATACCACTAAATACATTCCATCTTTAAAAGGGAATTTCCTCTTTGGATCACAGTTCCCAATTTGATTCTGATTTCTTTTCAATGCAATACCTGGGTGCTTGTCCCATTGCCATTTATAATATTGGCAAACCCATGGCAAACTTTATTCATCATTAGGGATGATTTAACCTCCTGAGTGGTTCATTTTTGTTTCCAATTTATGTCTAAAAGTGGTACAATGTTTTTCATGAGTACAAAAAAATTTGAAACACAAAATCATGTCAAAATAGTAAATTAAATAAATAAAAAAAAATTAAAAATGGACTGTGGTACTCTACAATGTACTGCTTTTACACAGATAAATCCACTGTATTGCCTTCAACACATTTATTTTGTATTGAATGCAATTCAAATAGATTTGAAATTCCCGCCTGCCCCGAACAGAACTCCCCGGTGACTCATTGGATGCAGAGGACGCCAGCCGGAGGAAGAGAGAAGTCGTGAAGAACAATGGAGGACACCTGCGGATCAGGTAAGGCTCGATTTATTATTGTTTTTTTATTTTTCGGGGTTACTGCTTTCAGCATCTTTTTTTTTACCACGAGTCACACTCGGGGTTACTGCTCAGGGGGTTAATAAAGGACTGGAGGATTTTGTGTGTTTGTTTTAGGTTTGGAAATAGGGTGAAACTGTTTGGCATGCATGTGGAAGGCAACACAAAAAGTAAAGTATTTTGCTTTAAAGTGATTGGCTGAACACCAATTTATAATATTTCTAATTAATCAAAAAGTCTGTACTTCTTAGGAAAATCAACTTACACAAAGTTATATTTAAAGGAGAAGTAAATCACATGTATTTTATAAAAGGTGAAGTAAGGTAATGAACAAAAAATTTCTCATAAACATAAATACAAAAAATACAAACCTTTTAAAATACAAACATTTTAAAACCCAATTACATACTATTAGATATATTTTAAATGTTGAGGCCCAACTGAAGCCAAAATTGAACAAGCTATTGGCCACAGTAAAACCTTTTAGCATTGGTATTGATGACTGCAATAATAACCTCCAACGTTGGTATCAGTGATCACAACTAAAACCCACAATGGTGTCAGGGACTGGAATAATAGCCCTTGCATTGGTAGCAGTGACCAGACTAATAACCCGGACATTGGTGTCAGTGACCACAACAATATCCCCCACATTGGTGTCAGTGACCACAACAATAACCCCCACGTTGGTGTCAGGGACCACAATAGCCCCCACATTGGTGTCAGTGATCACAATAATAACCCCCACATTGGTGTCTGTAACCACAACAATATCCCCCACATTGGTGTTAGTGATCACAACGGTAACCCCCATATTGGTGTCAGTGACCACAACAATAGCCCCCACATTGGTGTCAGTGACCACAATAATAACTCCCACATTGGTGTTAGTGACCACAACAATAACCCCCACATTGGTGTCAGTGACCACAACAATGACCCCCACATTGGTGTCAGTGACCACAACAATAACCCCCACATTGGNCCCACATTGGTGTCAGTGACCACAACAATGACCCCCACATTGGTGTCAGTGACCACAACAATAACCCCCACATTGGTGTCAGTGACCACAACAATAACCCCTACATTGGTGTCAGTGTCCACAACAAAAACCCTCACATTGGTGTCAGTGACCACAACAATAACCCCCACATTAGTGTCAGTGACCACAATAATAACCCCCACATTGGTGTCTGTGACCACAACAATAACCCCCACATTGGTGTCAATGACAACAACAGTAACCCCCACATTGGTGTCAGTGACCACAATATTAACCCCCACATTGGTGTCAATGACCACAATAATAACCCCCACATTGGTGTCTGTGACCACAATAATTACCCCCACATTAGTGTCAGTGACCACAATATTAAACCCCACATTGGTGTCAATGACCACAATAATAACCCCCACATTGGTGTCTGTGACCACAATAATAACCCCCACATTGGTGTCAGCGTCCACAACAAAAAACCCCACATTGGTGTCAATGACAACAACAGTAACCCCCACATTGGTGTCAGTGACCACAATATTAACCCCCAGATTGGTGTCAGTGACCACAACAATAACCCCCACATTGGTGTCAGTGACCACAATAATAACCCCCACATTGGTGTCAGTGACCACAATAATAACCCCCACATTGGTGTCAGTGACCACAATAATAACGCCCACATTGGTGTCAGTGACCACAACAATATTCCCCACATTGGTGTCAGTGACCACAACAATAAACCCCACATTGGTGTCAATGACAACAACAATAACCCCCACATTGGTGTCAGTGACCACAATAGTAACCCCCACACTGGTGTCAGCGTCCACAACAATAACCCCCAGATTGGTGTCAGGTACTGGAATATTAACCCTTGCAGTGGAAGCAGTGATTACAACAACAACCCCAACATTGGTGTCAGTGACCACAATAATCTCCATATGGGTGTCAGTGACTGCAAAAATTGCCCTTGCATGGGTAGCACTGACCACAATAATGACCTCCACATTGGTGTCAGTGACCACAACAATAACCCCCACATTGGTGTCAGTGACCACAACAGTAACCCCCACATTGGTGTCAGTGACCACAACAATAACCCCTACATTGGTGTCAGTGACCACAATATTGACCTCCACATTGGTGTCAGTGACCACAACAATATTGGTGTCAGTGACCACAACAATAACCCCTACATTGGTGTCAGTGACCACAATATTGACCTCCACATTGGTGTCAGTGACCACAACAATAACCCCAACATTGGTGTCAGTGACCACAACAATAACCCCCACATTGGTGTCAGTGACCACAACAACAACCATCACATTGGTGTCATTGACCAGAACAGTAACTCCCACATTATACAAAGCAAAACCAAAAATCGAAGACATAAACATTCCTGGAAAAGTGTGGGGCTAAAGAAAAATAGTACTTCTCAAAAACACTGTATATGGTAAAGAGACTTACGTCAATATAAAGAAATGTGTATGTTCTTAGTTCAAGTTCCCCTTTGATAGCTTTCCTAGGTATCAAAAAAAAAGAGTAATATAACAATTTCTATTCGAGCAAAAATATTATTTTTAATTAAATAAAAAATTCTTTGGTTCCCAGGGAAGTTATATAGTACTAAAAGGAATATTAATAATGTTCTCTTTACAGCAGTGAATGTTTATGCTCCCAGCAAATCTTAAGTTATATTTTGACAAAAATCTTACACTTGGCTAGAGAAGTTTGTAAAGGGCATTTAATAGAAAGGTAATAATAAATGGTAATGGTAATAATAAATGGATTCTATGTACTTTCTTCCTAAGTGGTTGGTTCATAAGGACATTTATAATTGAAGTAGGTGTCAGTATGGGCAAGAAAAGGGTTCTACGTTTCATTTTAAAATGCATCTCACATCTTCATGTATTGATTTGTTCTTATAAGAGATGGCTATTACATAGTGTGACATGGTGTAGAAACATGGATGAGTACATAGTTTGGTCTATGTGGAAACAAAAAATACACCTTTTTGACTAACCATGCAAGAAACATATTTGGTAAAATTCTTTATATCCATTAAGGATTTATTATATATGGAATTTCACAAATATAATGTTTTTTTTAACATATTACTATAAAAAAATGTTCAGTTACCTAACTGGAAAGATAAAATTCTAAACCTTGGTAATTGGTATCAACCTCAACGAATAGTTCTTACAGATTAAGATTTTCAGATTCCATTCACAGTGATGCTTGCTATACCAGCATGAACACAATATAGAATGAATAAAAGTATCGCAAAATAGCAAAGTCTGGGTCTTGTTGTTAGGCGAACCTAAGGATGAACTGAAGTGTAGCAGTTGTAAGAAAAAGAAAGACAGCAAATAACTAGTCACCAGTACTGCATGTGGTCTATCTGATCTTTTCCCATTAATGGCTTACCACAGCTTGTTCTGATCTTTGTCCATATGTGGTTAGGTACAAATAATATTTTCAAATAACCAACCATTACCTTTTAGTTCTATCCACTTTAAAAGTGAATTTCAGACATTCTGTTTTATATACCATTTCCAGCAGTGTCATTGGTTGCCTGCACCAGATTTTGAACTTTTGATAAACTACCAGCACATCTTAAAATTTTCTAAAAGTATGATGTTGTTTTAATTACCCCATTAAAAAAGGCTATTTAAAAAACTCTGAATCTGATATTTAAAAAACATTGTCTTCTGGGTACATTTCCAAGTGCATGTGCTTTAAATGACAGTGATTGATTCACCACCAAAGAATGTTTGGCTTGAGTCACAGTTATGTCTTTATAAATAGAAGTATTAAAGTGATTGAATATATTAGAAGGAAAATCTTCCACTTAGTACTTGCTTTATAGATTTCAGCCAGAACACTGAAATGGTTTATCTCAACATCAGTGGAAGAGCATTATTAAACCCAGAAAACTGCTGACATCTAGTGAAAAAAATAATTACTACAGGGGGCAGCTCCAGATTAAAGGTACGTATAATACTAATTAAAGGTAAGTATTGTGCTGTTTTTTTTTCATATTTATTTATTTTATAATGTTTTTAAAGTAATTACATAATGTGTAATGTAACAGAGTACCGGTACATAACATCTTGAGTAGATGTTTTAATAACAAAACTAGCCTGCACAGGTTCCTGTCACAGTATACATCTGTAGTATAAATGCTCATGTTGGCCTAATTTTCCTTTGTTTGCCGTGCATCAATTTACAGGCAATGGAACACATGTAAAATACAGGTCAGCAAAATTCCATTGACTTTAATTTAAGCATTATACATGAGCATTTAGAAGCTGTGTCTGACCTTCTTTCTATTGTGCTGTGTTTCTTTGTATGTGAAAATGTGTGTCTGGCAGCTCTTGGCCGAACAGCAAACTGTTGCTGTGCAGGCAGATGAGGAAAACCACACCAATCTTCAGATTACAACAACTCAACAGAACATAGAGCATTTGCCATTTGCAGCAGTTGCATGCAAACAGAGTCCCAACTGCTCATATGTGCTTGAGAGTTTGGAACCACAGTTGAGTTTGCAGCAGACCACTGCTACATTGTGGCTCCCTACATTCCTGAAATTAGCCTAAAAGAAAGAACTTGTTTGACATTACGTATTTCATGATTGTCATATCTACATGTTAAACATTCACTTTCTTCTTTTTCTGTTCTGAGAAACTGATCATGTCTAAAAAAAAATTAAAACAATGTCCTTCGGTATTGAAAAGCATATATATGCAGTGTGGGAGGGAGGGGATACTAAAAATTATAAGGTATATTTATGTTTTATACATTACTTGAAAAGTATGCTTTTACCATTTGAATTTGCTACAAGGTACAATTTTCAAGGTCCACTTATGACTCAAGGTTCTTTTTTAACATAACAAATGCTAGTAAGAAACAACTGAGCTTGTAAAAACAATGTGCCCTGGCTATGTAGACACACTTAAAAGCTTCTATATAGCACACAACAAGGACCCATGGGAATGCTGCTTTGCGTTGGTCTAAGTGCACTTTATCTCTAAAACTGTCAGACGTAAAACTATTACATGTATGACCTGATACTGTCAAATCCCAATCTAAATCTGCCCACCTGACCCCAAAATTTCCTAACAAAGAGATCAGCAAGAAAAGTGAGCGTAGACCAAAAACTCCAGCCATCCATGAATGTGGTGATTGGACTCATTGCACTTGTTTTTTTTTTTATTCCATTATCTACTTTGTTAACCCATATTAGGGTTCCAAAAAAAAAGAGTTCTCATGAGGAAAATATCCAGTTTTTAAATGCTGACCTATAATTTTGAGGCTTTTAGCAACAGATGTGTCCTTGTATTGCAGTATTTTCAGCGTGTGTATGAAAGATTGAAGCAGCTGCAGACATAATTGAAAACTGTGAGAACAAATAACCACACTGTACATCAACTGGTGTCAGCTGAACAACAAGTATTTTTAGCTTGCTGCTGCTGGTTAAAAAGGGTATCAGGTTCACGTGACTTGACATGCCAGCTTTTCTCTATGCAGGACATTCAGTGAATTACTTACCCTATAGTTGTTATCCTAATGCAACCTCATTATAGAACATGACTATTTGCTCTCTTTGTCGCCTCTGCAGATGTAATGTGATGCAAAAAGTCGGACGGTGAATTTTTTTTCCATGTGCTGAAAACAAATAAAATACACTTATGGAATAACAGATAAGTATTTGTAATACAGATCAAGTATTGTACTTTTTTTGGCTTACATTCAGAATACTGTCTGTCATTCAGGACCCATTCACATTTATGCATTTCATGAATAAACCTACATCCCTCTGCACTAGTGTCACTAGGTGCCATGTTCTGGGTTATGGCTGCCCATTAACTTGAGCTTCACCATAGCACAGTGATCCAAATACTGTCCTTGCACTTTTTTGGCAGCACACTGCAATATACTATAGTGTGTCGCCCCCTGGTGCAGTATGCTGTGCTGCAGAAGGTGTCTTGGAGTCCTATTTAAAACAAATAGCACTGCATAGCACCAATATGTGAGATGCACATTTCTGTGCGCTTTGATAATGCAATTATAATCAAACCTGTTACTGCAATACACATATGTGAACTGGCCCTCAAAATAGTTTCTATTGGCTTTCATAAACATGTCAACATCTGATGTAAAATTAGTTGTTGTACACAATATTTGAAGGGATATATTTTGGTTTTGGATACAGGATTCCAAATCTGCCTTTGTGATGTTTCTGGAATTTGATACATGCCCAACTGCGCTGACATTAGATCCATTAATGTCTTGGTACAGTGTAAAATATCTAATAGAAAGCATTGTTGTGCTACAATAAATGCATTAAAACTCAACCAATAACTTGCAGAGGAAAACAGTCTATGTAAGTTACAAAAAAATTGTGATTTGTTCAACAAAAATTCTTGTTTTATCGTTTCTATGAGATGGGTGAATGTATTTAAAAAGTATACTCTAGAGATGGGTGAATGTACTCTTTAATGTACTTTAACATGAGCTATTAAAAGGACATAGGTGAACACACTGAGCATTGCACTTTTAAAAAGTAATGTAATGAGCTTTCACTGGGAAAGATCAGTATTGATGGCTGTCAGGATACAAATTGTTCAAATTATTACAAAATTGTTTTTTGGACAGTAGCTAAGTTACTAAGCAATATACTGTCACGTTGGCATGTCTGCTTTTCAAGTACTTTCGCCCCTCTGAATTTGTACAGAATGATAAAACAACACTTTTGTTTAGTAAATCACAGTATGAATTGTTTATAAAAATATTTTGTAATGTTACATCTCTAAAACCCTAAAAATGCTATGGTTCTTCAAGGGGAATGTGGGGGTCCACAAGTATTTAAAGTGGAGTTTAGGTTCCTCAGGCAGGGCTTTATTGCAGAAAGGGACAGGCAATGTTCTTTATGCAATAAGTATTCTTACCTACCAGATCGCCATCCCAGCTGACAAAAGTTGTTGAGCTGTGTATGCTCAGCTTGGCATTGGTTGCCAGAATACCTGGCAATCCTGACATCTCCTGGATGCTGGAAGTGAATGAACACGCATGCACCTGCACAGGTGTTACGTCATCCCGGCTCAGCCAATCAAAATGGCCAAAGATCGGAATACAGAAGAGAAGAAAGAAGAAGATGGCGGGGCTAGCAATGGAATGTGAATAGGTGAGTTCTCATTAGTAACTCCACCACATACATTTTAAGTAGAAGAGACTCCCCTCCAAATTGAGACTAAAGTGAATGCAACATTAGGGATTGGAACTTTTCCTTTAACTCATTAAAAGTAAGCAGCTTGATATCCTAAACAATATCTGACAACAGTGGCATGCCTGACTCAGGTCCCAACCCTCGGATTTGTGAAGTAATGGCAAACCCATTAACGTTTATATGTAAATTGTGATGGGTCTGCCAAATTATATAGATGATTTCTTTTTGGGCATATTGACAGAAATGTATACAAGCCATTCTAGCACCATAAATCTATTGTTTCAAAAACAATAAAACTGTCATTCTACTTATTTTTTTTTTAAATAGCTTTTCGTGTTAGTTTACATTGTCAAAAACTGAAGACATTAGAAAGAGAAACACTTACACGTAGGTGTTTGATTGGCAGGTTTCACTTATAAGAAGCCCTTGCTCTTCTGCATAAGGTGTTATAGACTAGAGGAATGTAAAATGTGTTCTAAAACATTATTGTGTTTGCAGCTATGCTTTCTAATTCTAACATTCATACCCAAAATTTTAGTTACTAGTAGGCTAAATTTCACATTGTCTTTGTTCATTTGGAAATTACATTTAATTGCATTTAATTACTATTATATCAATATTGTAATTATAGCCGTGTAAGTGACTTTTGGACCATCTTCACTTAGGGAAACTTTTATAAAGCATAAATAGAACATTTAGTCGATTTCTTATCACCTGACTACCCAAAGTATATCCTTTGATTTTACTGCAGTTCAAACCATGAAAGTAAAATTTGGTTAAGCTCAATGAACCAGAGCACAATATTTATAGTATTGAAATCACATTGCTAAAAAAACAGAGTATGAGACAGTATAAAGATATGTCATGGGTCATAACACATGGGATAAACTTTAGCAAAAGCAATGACTGTTAGCTGCCTGAGGAAAAACATTAAAGTTTTAGAGTGCTATAGTTGAGGCAAAGCTGAAGTGAGGCAGGGTCGTATTTACCACAATGACACTCAAGGTCCAGTACCTAGGACAGAAGGTTGAGGCTCCAAGCCTCAGAACTAACCATTTGTGATAACATTATTTGCATTTTTCCACAAACTTTTTCTTTTCCCAATTTGTCTGTACTGAAAAAAGATAACTGTATACAATGTATGCCAATTGCTGCCTCTAATAGCTCATCCTAACATTGTAATAATATGACAACACAAAGGTTGGAGCATGTACAAAAGGGTGCCATTATTCATGCCTAGGGCAACATATTATTAGCAAATAATATATATATAATATATATAATGGGCTAGAGAGAAAGATTTGGGAGAAAGTTACTGGGTCCTAAAGAAGTTAGGATACTTCTCGTGAAAATGGCATTTGCTAAACTTAGAGGAGCATTTAATGTAATATTACATTCTTTCACTTTATTTTCAGGCGTTTCTGAACAATGCGTTAGCTATTTGGATTGTTTTTTTTTTATCTTGTAATACTCAGAGGGGCTTCAACTGGTAGGGTAATAATGTTGTCATGAATATGTCTGCTAAACTTTGTCAATGCATTGATATACCTTATTTTTCTTTTTAGAAAAAGTCCCCGAAGATCAACTCTCCTGTGATATACTTGAATCAGAAGGAAAACCTACTATGTTGTTATGTCTCTGTGCATGACTCTGTGCATGTGCATCTGACACTAGTTTTCCCCGGTTTAACTTGCTGAAAGTTTTGCGAATTTCTAAAATTCAGCAAACCTGTACTTAGAGGAAAATCCCAATTGAAGTCTATTGGAGGCAAATCTTTTTGAAAGTTATGTCCACTTTTAGGGCTAATAATCAAAACAAATGATTAAAGGCTGGACAGCGGAGAAAGCATTTTAAAATATTATTATTATTGTAATATTACAAATAAACAAACTAAATAACATGTTTACCTGATGCTTTATATTTGTATGTTGTGTTCTGAAACAGTACTCTTTTTAAGGATAGCCTTAATGACAGCATATGCTAGCAGTGCATATTTGGCTGTGGAATTAATTTAATTATTATTTTTTAACAACAATACATGCTTTTTCATTAAAAGGTTGATCTATTTTGACCAAAAGACTGATGACTTTTGGTCAAAATAGATCAACCTTTTGATAAAAAAGCATGTTTTGTTGTAAAACTTGCTGTGACTGTCCCCATTCTCATTGATGTAAAACTTCCCTGTTACTGGCCACTTTCTACTAAGTTAATTTGAGACCACAGATAATACAACAGTGTAAAATCAGCAAGTGTCAGGGCATCTTAAAAAGAAAGAATTGGTGAATAGTATTGGGGAAAAAGGGTAGAGGCAATAGTTGTACTATATCATTCCTGCTTGCCATATACTGTAAAAAGCAGGATTAGAGCAACAAAGAACAAGTTCAAATAATGCAAAAAATGGTTTAGATATTTTGTTTTAAATTCATGACACAATTGTAATTAGCAGCAGAGTATTGGTTATCCTACACCTTCTAATGAAATCTTTGATTCTAAACCAGAAATCTCCCTAAAACCAGAGCTATCAACACTGCCTTGATACACACACTCTTATTAGATATCATTGAATATACAGTAAATTTTGTATTACATTGTAATATTTAACACTGACAATTGAAATCAGGTTACTAGAAAAACAAGTGAACCTCTGCATGCCCAAGCAGGCTTTTCTTGATAGTAGGTTCTCTGTAATGTTTTATACATGCATTATTTTTAGCAAAGCATGCCTATGCTATATTGTGCTATATGTACTTTTTTCATTCAACTATTAAAAACAATTTTTGAGTTTCTTCTATCCATCCATTTGGTCACCAATGGACAGGGAAAGCATCAGAGAACGTCAATTGGGTTTGTTTTTAAGCAGGCAGGTGGAGGACTCAATTTTTTTCCTAGTTCTAGTTCTTTTTTTTTTTTAATCAAAATTACAACAAGCAGAAGAAAAGTAGGCCTGGAGCAAGACTATAAATAGAATAGGGCCTAATGACTGGGGTGAGAAGGAAAAGACCAGAACAAAAGAAGTAATTTGAGTAGGGGGTAGTCAAGCAGCGTGGAGTGATGAGGTGGGGTCAAGGGCGAAGGAATAAAGCGAGGGGTTAGGAAGGGGGAGAAATCAGTTGGGGAAAGAAGAACAGAAAGGAACAATTGCCCACCCGCCCTCCCTATTTGCTTGTTTCTTTGGTCTTGGAAGTTATAGGGCTACCTGGGTAAAGGGATGGTCTGTCATGGCAGCGTGGGGGTTGCAGGTCAAAAGTGGGGAAGGATAGGTGTAAGTAACAAAGGGGGTGGAACCCATCAGAGGTATGGAGTTCCTGTTTAAGTAGAGCCTCAGGTGACACTTGGTTGTCAGGGAGGCCAAGGGGAGCTGCGGATGCTGGTACCGTTGTCCCTGAGCCAGTGGGGTAGCGGCTGGGGGCCAGGAAACAGAAGTATCAACAGTAGCACAATCCGATTGGGGGGTGTTAGTACTTACAGGGACCTGCAACTCTATGTTATTAACTGTTTACAAAATGTTGAAAAATGTGGAAAATGTTATAAGAGCTGTTTTATAAAATAAAAGCTGCTATGGCCAATTTAATCCAAAACAATGGTGTGGTTATTCATTTGTAGGAGTGGTAAGTTGAGGTGGTGGTAGTGGTTGTGGTTTTTTATCTTCTCTACACTAGTCAAGCCCCCCCCTCCCTTCGCAAAGTGCTGCCAGCCATAATTTGCTATATATTTAATCAAACATAATTTCTTAATGTAACAATTACCTGTTTCAAATAATGTTATTCTTTTTAAAACTCATGAAATGTAATCTATGTGTTAATTATAGCTGAGGAAACAGTTAAAATAGAATGTTAAAAAATCTAAAATAGTTTTTAATTTAATGTTCTTAGGCTGTAAAATTTCAAGTCAGCAATCAATCACCACTTTTCCTAAATCTATGTTATACATTTCTATGATCACCACATGTGGTCAAGAAAAGGGATGAGTAGTTAAAACATGAAAACCTTGTTTCTTTGAATTTCATTAATATATGATCTTGTTAAAAGGTTTCTTTCAAAATGTTTTTTTTTTTTTTAAATTTAGAGTACAGATTTTTTGAAGCTCACAAAAGATGAACATAAGAAAAAATGCAAATGCAGGATTATATCAAGGTAAAAAAGTGAATCCAACGTTTCGAAGTACATTAATTCAAACATCCAGGTTGACAGAAACATGGTTTTCTTCTACATCTACATTTACTGTTGCATAAATTCATTTGGTCAGAAACAATTAGGGTTCTGTTACTTAGTTTTGGGCTGTCAGGCAAGTATTGCATATTCCATGCCTACTTCTGCTTTTTTTATGTTATCCATGTATGGACTGAGAAAAGAAGGACAACTAAGACTGGCCACACATCAGGTCATACTTGATATCCAGCGTATAACTAAATAACGTCAGTTAGTCAAGTTGATAAACCATCTGTTTGACTGGCTTTTGAGACATCTTGAATGATTTTTATTTATTTAAATTTTTGAGCATGCCCACATATGCTTATCTTCATGAAGTGAAAACATAGTGGCTTATCTAATGGTTGATCTTGAAGCAACACTCAAAATTTATATTCAACAAGTAAATCAAATATGAAATTCATCAAATTAAATTTGGTTTATGTATGTCTAGAAAAAGATAGCAGTTCTTGAGCAGTCATTTTCTCTACATGCTATAAATGGTCTACATGTTTATTGCTATTAAAGAATGTTAAGTGAAACCTAATAGATACAGTTTGCACTTCTATTAATATATTATTAGTGTGTTATGCACATAACATAAAGATACCGAAAATGTCTTATTCTCCACCACCTCAAATGCAAACAAGTTTGCCTTTCCCAGAGTCAGTTTCCAATCAGCTATACTTTGGGGGCAGCCTCATAGAAGTCTATGAACATAGACTGTAACGTATTAAAATTAATTGTTCTTGAGTGGTTTTGCAGGCAGCAGCTGCTTGTGTATTTTTCAGTATTTTTTTGTATTTGTAAAAAGGATTTGGGGGATTACTATAGTTCAGGGGAGTTAGGCAGGAAGTTTAAGGCATTGGCCCTGATTTACTAAAGCTCTCCAAGGCTTGAAAGAATACACTTTCAGAAGAAAGTTTTGAATCCTTGACCAGATCTATTCCAGGTTTGCTGGATCACCCAGCTTCACTGATGAAAGTGTATTCTCTCCAGCCTTGGAGAGCTTTAATAAATCAGGGTCATTAAGTCAAACAATACAATACAATACATTAAAGAGACATTGTTACTTCAGATTCAGGGCAAAGTGATATTGCCTTTGGAAAGCCCACTTCCCAGCAAGTTATACTCCCCATGCTTTACTTTTACGGAAATCCCTGTAGCAGGAGCTCTTCCTTTATTGTTCCAATATCCAGGTATGGAGAAAGTATTTCTGAAACCAGCCAAAACACAATATTACTCATTATAAACTTCTGTAGCAGGGAGTTGGTGAAATAGCATAGGCTGGTAGATAAGAGATAATGGCTTTGCTCCTTGAAATATGGGCTAATGGTTAATACAACATAGTTTCCCTTTAAATAAATATTTTTGTCTCTGTTTTTGCATTACTGTCTATTTAAAAGATAAAAAATTAAGAACTATCGATGTCCTTAATTTTTTTCTCTTTTACGAAAACGACACAAAATACTTTATTTTAATTTAAATTATTTTAATTTGTTGTAAACAAAATCAAATTATCTTCACCAAACAATCCTATAAGCTTATAACATATCGTAAATGGTTTGCTATCCTATTCTTCATCACTATAAGTTAATTTGTCAGAAAGCCAAGCCAAAATACTACATTTTCTAAAATAAATGGCAAACCACACTTTAGTTGATATAGTTAAATGTCTAACTATAAAACCATTTTGCCATTGGCCTCCTTGGTAGTATCTAGCTCTAAAACCTTTATTTTAGTTGGACCCTGAATATTATTGTTGTTACTACTGTTTCTATCCTGCAAACAAGTAAATAAATTGTTTTTCAGATCATTTTTAGTGAAATCGAGAACAGTTTCCTAAAATGAACTGTAAATCAAACTGCTGTAAGGAGTTAGACATAGTGCACAGTAGCAGTTACAATTTATGTACTTTTACTTTTGGCTGTATTTATTAGCAAGTGAATTTGTGAAGTTTACCCATTTCTTGTTAAAACGTTATTTATTATCACCTTGCTTTCTGTTTTCTAAGTATATAATATTATATTGTACAGTTATTTTTATGTAACATTTACAACTCTGTTACGATGGCTTTTTTCATTTTTCTGTTTATTATAGATTCCTCATATATATATGTAGATTAAAACATATTTCTAAAAAGGTTCTCTACATAACTTGAACTGGTATGATCTTCCAATTATAAAATCCTGGCAGCTGACCTTTCATTGTAACCTGACAATTTTAGAAGCGTGTTTAAATTTATTATACTATATGGGTCCCCGTTTATGAAAATCTGGTAACTGACCTTTCATTATAGTATGACAATTGTGGACGTTGGTTTATAAATGTACTGTACTTTATAACCTCTGATTTTACCCTCAAAAGGATTTTTTATTTTTCAGTAAATCAATTGTACTCATTTGATTCTCCTGACTGGGCAGAGAATAGGTATTTTATCACACTTGTTTACGGAATGTTTTTTTATGAAATTGTACTATTTGAAATATCATGAATATCTGCTAGATTCCCTGGCAAGCTAAAAAATACTGTAATCATTTAACAAAAACCATTAGAAAATACCAACCAGGGACATTGAAGGCTTTTAAGGCTTATATTTTAACACAAAAAAAAGAATATAACATTTTTATTGTTAACATTTACACATGTATTCATCAAAACATTTAAAACTTGTATAAAAAATATTGTTCGATAAATTTCGTAGACACTGGGTCCACTTCTTCAGGAACTGATTGAGGTCTACAATTGCATACATATAAAAACATGTAATAACAATTACAAATATGTCCAACAAATATAGCAATAAAAGGTCAATTGACTCCTAAATCTACTTACAGTTAATAATAAGTTAATCAACGCTATGTATTTGCAGTCCCTTCAAAATATTGCATAGGGAAACCAACACCATGTGCCAGCCGAGTGTATCCCAATCTGAGCTGTTAATGAAAATTTTCTGGAAACTGTCACTATAGCAACCACATAAAAAATATCCTTTAAATTTTCCTATTTAAAAACGTTTTTTTTTCAATTCTTTACATTTGAAGTACTATTTTTTATTTAAAGCTGTTTAACATGGTATTCAAAAAAACTGCCATATATATTTATGTGTATATATATATATATATATATATATATATAAACATACACACACATACACCATATACACAGATATCTATATACATGTGCACCCATCCACATGCAGATATATACATATATTTAATGTACAGCGCTGCGTAATATGTTGGCGCTATATAAATCCTGTTTAATAATAATAATAATAATAATAATATTTATATATACATACATTTAATATTATAAAGTGCTCCCAATTAATTTCAATAATAGAGCCTCATATCAAAACCCCCCTATCCAAAGATATATAATATAAATGTATAAATACCACTAATGACTTCCACCCACTCCCCTATATCTGTCCATAATAACTGTATTCAATTACTCCATAATCATACATTTTCTGTTCCAATTACCAATAAAGCTGTAAACCACTGCATTGCATGTGGAATACTATAGAATCATGCATAAAAAACACAAGTACAGCTCACCAATACTTATATCCATTAAATACCCAAAGATGTAAAACCATTAATCAGAGTATAAGCAAACATTTTCACCTTACAGCATTAGGATACAGGATGTCCCAATGTAAACTGCCTACTAGAACAATTACCAATACAACTAATTAAAATTGCTGTTCTTGTGGAAGGCCATAAAGCCATGCATATAGACATAATATTAGCATGTTTAGCATAAGTCCTAAATACAGCTGATGTTGGCTCCTGCCCTATTTTCCCATGGATCTTTTCTCCAATGGCTTCATTTTACTACAGTTGGGTTTCTTCCTGGCAATAGGAGAAGGCTGACCAAAACTCCCAGAGACAATAACAAACTTGAATTTTCTAGTATGTTCCTGATCTTTATACTACCCATTCTTTAAAGGGACCTAACACCAAAGAGGCATTACAATTACATCTATGTGCACATCTTACACATTTTAGCATATATGTGACCTTCATTTAGTATTTTTATTTAAAAAAAAAACAAAAACATTAAAAATGCAGTTTGTTACTAAATACGTGATTTATTTAATATAATTAATACTAAAAGTTAGGTAGGGTTTACTACATAGGTCAGTGTTTTATCGTCAACAAACAAACAAACGTTTGAACTTCTAGTTATTAGCCATATTTTAGTGCAATGGCTGCAATTTACTGATGTGTCTGGAATGCAAATGCAAAATGGAAAAAAAAGATCCTCCATAACTGTAAAAGAGATGCATTAAATATGTTACAGCTCATTAGGTTTATTTTCATCCACATCTGGTATACATAGGAGTTTTTACTAAGTAAGACATAACATGCTGTAGATAATTAGCAAGATTGCATTGATGTTATATATGGAAAAGTGCTGCTTGCAGGCTAGTATATATCCTTGTGCACATACAACACAATACATAATTGATTACATATATCAGTTCCTGACTCTTAACATTCATGTGAACTCTAAAAGAAGGTTTTATGAATTTCAAGACTTTTGTGGAATGCCACAGCACTTTTATGTGGGAGGCATGCATTTTACATTCTGAATCATTCAGTCTATTCAGTATCCTCCAAAACATGGGATGCTTTAAGTAAATAACTGGGATGCATTGACTGTATTTGTAGATTTATAGTGTAGCTCACTTGTAAATATTCTTGTTTAACTTCAACACACTGAACAAGTGAATACATAAATATGTTCATGACATATTTATGAGGGAAATACAATCTCTGGAAGAAAGGGGATATTTATGATGGCCATCACTTTTTTGAAACTTTTGTGTGTCAGTGGAACAAGCATTTTTAGGTCAAGACAAACAGGCTTCGACCCTAAAAAACATGAATCAAAGTCTATGTCAATGGGCCTGAATTACTACAGTTTATGTGTCTACATTGACACTTTGGTTGCAAGAAAAATATATTTTTTATGGCCCACAACCTCCACACAGGAAAAGAAATAGTGGAATGGAAACTGATGTAACCTGTGGACCCCCTGTCCCTGGGCTAGAACCCAATCAATTTCCCAACCCCGCAGTAATAGTAGTGTCTAAACACACACTAACACAAACTCATTTACTATACAGCCATAAACTAACACACAATGCACACTAGACACACACCCATCTGAGCTCTTACTGGAACTCTATACCACAGACAATTTATCTTCGTATCTGTGCTTCCTCCTTTTTTTTTCACCCTTTGGGCCTGTGGGGGGAACTGGCTCTCTCCCCATGCATCCAATTACAATTATTTGCTCTAAATGAACAGCAATTTTTTTGCTCTGACTGCTTTAAATTAGCACATGCTTTTTTTCTTTCCTAAGTGGGCAGCGTTTGTGCTTGTAACATTGCAGCAAAAAACATTTTTTTTATAGATCTATTTTTTTGCTTGCATTGAAAGGGTTGGCAATGAAGGGTGTATGTATGAGGGTGTATGTTTAATTAAAATCAGTGTACAATTTGATACATAGGTCCATGGGTTGCATTCATTAAGGATGTACATCCACATACTCATACAAGCCCTCGGTGCAAGCGTAGTTATTCATGCCTGCTCTTGTTTATTTCTAAGGCCCTATGCAAACAACTGGCTAAATTTGGTTTCCAGTCTTGCACAGATAAACCTGTATTTCATTTTCTTCAACAATCTTCAATTATCTTCCAAAATGGATAGTCTTTCAAATGTTGATTGGCTCAGCATTTTTTCAAACATTATTCTTTTTTACTTGTTATGGGCTTCAATTAAAATCATGTAACCTAGTGGATTATGTTTTTATATGTGTGCTTATACATTTTTTCAAAGATATAAATTGCCAAGAAAAAAAAGGGAAAACAACATTTTATGATAAAAAATGCATTTAATGTCATTTGGTGATAAATATGTATCTTTAGTTTTCTTTGTAAAGCAGAAAAATTATAACTTTATAAGCATCAAGCATCAAAAGCTTTCTTAAAAATGCAATAATGAAACATTCTAACAAAGTATGTGCAGGCAAACAAATGTAGTAAGATAACAATTTTGAAGTCAGAATGGCGAATACAATTATGAGATGCGTATCAGGCTTTAAAATAGAACAATAAAACTGAACTGAACATTAATGAAGATAAGAAACAGCACCCAAGTCCTTGGATAGAGGAAATAATAAAAGGAACAACATAACAAAAATAAATCAGGGATTCCTCATACCACAACACTCATAGAATATGTATGTGTATGGTTTTTAGTGTGATGCATTTCACTTTACTGTCTTTAGAGAATGTGTTGCACTGATGAACAATGTGACACATTTTGTACTCTATATACAAATGCAGCATGTCTACATTTTTCCTCAATGCACACCAACACAAGGCATTGGTGTGAACAGGGCAAATTAAAAACAAATGTTTTTGTAGTGTCTGTGTTTAGGATAGGATAGAAAATTGTATTAAATTGCTTTTCAAAACATAATAGTTTAAGCAGTGTGAACATATATGGTCAGTTTAGCCTGCCAAAGGCCTTTTCTGCATCAAGTTTGAATAGTGGGTCTAGTGTGTCCATATATTGTGAATCTATGAGAGGATTTGGAAGTAACATGCTATTCTTGGCAAACATTTTATTAGCTGTGCTAGGTTTTAGGATAACACTAATTCAATAATAGCCAAAGTTAAGTTGAAGAAGAAAATAAAGAGGTGTATAGTACACAATTTATAGTTTTAGAGTTTGAAGCTATGCATACAGATGGCCATCAGGACCTGGTGATTTATGCAATAGCATACGTTTAAGAAATTCTGAAAGCTTTTTAAATGAAAAAGGAGCTCTTAAAACATCTAGATCTGAGTGTACTAAGACAGGAGGTTGCGTTTAGCCATAAATGCATTGAACAATTCATCATTATATATCAACATTCTGAAATATTGGGTCTAGGATTTGAATTGGGCTCAGTAGGTTAATTGTGGTCTCTAATACAGTTTTTAGTTTAAAATAAAGATTTTGATGCCCATCTCTGTTTTCCTGGTTCTTTTGTTGGAGTTTCAGGTCAGTAATTTCAGAATTTAAAGAGGAGTTTTTTTTCCTTCAAGGCATTTATATATTCAGTTTGTTCATGCGTCTTATGTTCAGATATTTTATGCATTTGCCTGGTTAAAAGATTTCTCCATGTGGATCATTAGTTTAGATATCTCCCTGGCAATCACCAAATCATTTACTCAGTCTGTCATCTAGGTTATTCACAATGAGTAGTGGGGGTTGAAGCAGCAGCTTCAGTCATTATAGGCTTCCCTTTGGATGTGAATGATCGCTCTGCATCCCCTACGCTGAGATTGTGCAGCTGAAAGGGATTGTGCCGAGACTAATGAACAAAGTAGTTCCTGATTTTCCATTGGCTGCTGGGGCCTTATAGTCTCTCTGCTCCCACTGCTCTTTGCCTGTTGTAGCGTTAGCTGGGCTAATCTGTGCTGGAAAGACTATTGTGTGTTTTTCTGTTGCTGACCTTTGCCTGTTTCCTGACATTTCGTTTCTTCTCAGCTTCACTGCCTGTGACCCCACCTCTGTCTGTGCCTACTCCCTTTGTACCTTGCTTGATGGACTGATCACGCGGTTTTGACCTTGGCTTGCATTCTGGATCACCTGGTATCCTTGTGCTGTTTATCTGTGGGCTCCTGGTCTGCTGCCACCCCATCCCCAGACACCATCCTTTGCGCAGTAAGTCCTGGGGGCAACCGAGTCTCCTGAGGATGAGCGGGGGCTTACTAAAGGTGAAGACTGCGGGTTAGATTGGTGGACTGGTGTCTGGTGACCTTGCATCCAGTACTTGGCCATTTGCTACACTGGTAACACCAGTAAAAGGGGGACGGGAGAGAAAAGGTCACAATTTTATTAGCCAATGAATTAGAGAAGAAACAATTTGTGGCCAAAGAAGAATGTTTCAAGTGCACTGCAAATCTAAAGCTAAAGCGAATCCATGGGAGCACATTCAGTGCAGTTGTTGTAGCATGAGTGCAGGCCATGTTCACAGAAGTAACCAGCTTTTGAGGGACTAGGGTACCTGTGCTTCAAGTTACCAGGCCCTGAATTGTTGGTGCAGAAAAATTGGAAGCTTCTTTAAGCTGGCTGAAAAAAGAGGTCTGAACTCAAATAGGTAGTTCTCCCAGTGCCATGCCTCCAGGAAGTAATTTAGTATTTTTATTTTTTTTATTTTTATTTGAACATACGTCCGATTTAATAAATCACTAACGTGCAGGGTGAACAAATAGAGAGAAAAGGCTGTAGAACATACCAGAATCCAAAAACTACATAGCAAGCAGATATCTCCAGTAAAGGCATTAATCAGAGCTCTACTTACGCAGCAAAGTTGGTCCAACAAGGTCTGCAGAAGGGAGTAACAACCTTATAGGTACTACAAAACCTCTCAGGAGAAGCATAAACCTGGGGGGGGGGGGGGCACTGTGCACACATGGAAGGTATGTAGTACTGGCATCACTGGTTGCCAGTCTGCTTGAGGACATGAATGTTATATAATTATCACTGGCCTTGTGTGTAATAAGGAGCAGGACTACTACAGACACGGAGGCACCAGGGCACAGTACTACCTAGGGATACAAATGTTGGTATGATAAAGAATATTACTATATTATGTTATAGTTCCTGTCTTGTTATAAATACTAAACTAGGATGTCTTTTGTTCGTACGACTTAAATGTTTTCCCTTGATGTAGTTTCCAACAAAAAACAAAAACTCAATAAATGATTATTGCGTTCTCATGGATACATGATAAACACCTTTTAGATATTATAGCAATATAAAATCTGCAGGTTTTGGTTTATTAGGGTTGCAGGTTTTTTTTTCTGTAAAGGAAATTTATTGTGTTGTTTCTATAGTGATTTGAATGGCAGAAAAGCTTAATGTTGGGACAGTTCAAACATTCTTTAGACTCTGGCAAGGTAAAAGTTTAATCTTTAATCTAGTTTGAAAAGCTCTTTAGGCTTGCTTTGCATTTGAATATGTACCCTGTAAAAATGTGATGTTATGACAGCTGCATAAAGTACGAACAAGATTTTTAAATAATAGAATGAGGTGGGGGTATCTTTATACTATGCAAAGTGATGCTAACTGAAAACTAAATTTTGATGATGTTTATGTTTCATCAGGGTATGTTGTTTATTATTAGTGTTATAATTAGGTTACCTTTTAACTTCATCTTGCAATCATCACTCTTCCTGTTGCTGTTAAGAAAAATCATTTACCAGCGTATTCCTCTCAAATAAAAGCTATATGTTTAGTAGATACAACCAGGGGTTCACCAGAGGTTACCAGGGATTCCTTGAGCAATGACCATTTTGTGCCTCTCAGGTCAGTTTAACTGACACAAATGATCTTTTTTGGCTATCTGTGGCTCCCACGGGCCACCATGTTATTACAGCATTTTAATTTGTGCTAGAATAAAGTGGGTATTAAAGGGGTTCTTTGCAGACCTGAAAGTTTTTAATGGTTCTCCCATGTTAAAAAGGTTGAGAAAGGGTGGATTAAATGGATTACTGGTTCCTATACTATAGTATTTATGCAGCAAACTCAATCAATCATTTATAGATTTAGCCTCTTAAGTATTTGTTGTTATAGTATTGTTTTTTCTTTAGTATATTACTTTTTTCTACACTGTGTGTGTTTTAACTGACTTTTAACTTTATGAAAAAATAGGTAAGGAGCACCAAGGTACTACTATATTCCCGTTGATGAGGGGGCTGGATATATGGACTTCCCAATATTAAAGGGAACTTTTAGATTATACCATAAGTATACCCCTCCCAATAAACCAGAATGCACTTTTTAGAGAAACAGATAATGAAATCAAAGTATGGATCTTGGTATGATGAAAACCTTCACTCCCTCCTTTTCCTGGCCTCCCAGGCGGCATTCTTGGATAAGGGACTGGTTAAAACTTATTGAGAACCCACTTTTTTGAAAGGGAAGACTTGTAGCAAATATATAAAAAGCAAAACTTTGCTATGTAGTTTGTAAAAAACATTTAATTACAGTACCACGTTCCATTGTCCTAAATGTTTTACAACTGTCAAACACTTTAAAGCACCAAGCCCACTGCTAGCCACTCTTACCCTCCTGACCAAAGTTAAAGGCCCAGATTTGACTCCAACCAACTGAGCGTCAAAGTCTTTAGTACATGGCACAGTGGGCCTGATTTGTTAAAGCTCTTCAAGGCTGGAGAAGATACACTTTCTAGTGAACCTGGGTCATCCAGCAAACGTGGAATGGATTTATCAAATCTGACCAGATCCATTCCAGGTTTGCTGGATCATCCAGGTTTATTGATGAAATGGTATCTTCTCCAGCCTTGGAGAGCTTTAATAAACCAAGGCCAATGCCTTATAAAATCTGTACTACTCATGGTTAATAGTGGCTTTCCAAAGTGTTTGTAGCCTTTGAAACAGCTTTGCGAAGTGTTTGTAGCCTTTGAAACAGTGAAAAAACAGAATAAATCTTCAAGAGTCTCTGATTTTCTGCTTATTTGCAAATGGTTCCTTTTAAGTGCAACAATATCATAATTATCCTGTGGTTTACAAGTGAACGTTGACAGTTACATTAGCAGTCCAATGACTGCTACAATGACAAGACAATATAACAGAACTTGCTAAGTATCTGTATTTTATATTGGAAAAAAGCTAGATGACATGCTAGATGTGTTTATGTTGGACAATGTTGGTCTGCTGCTGATGCACTTTGCTACACAGAAAGTAATTCTACAGACTATATGAACCTGGTCAAAGCAATGGAAAGTCAAAATCAATATTGGTGATATAAGAGACTAAATTTCTCCCTAAATCTAAATGAAAATTAAACTTTATTTTAAACGTACTTTCAAAGCATCATAATGGACAACTGTGTTAAAATCTGCTGGCTGCTACAGATTAAGATTTAGTTTCAAAGAAGACACGATGGATGAAGGTACCTTTGTTTTAGAGAAGAGGAACAGAGTGAAATAAGGTAAAGCTTTGGTCAAGTGTGTCTTTGCTATAGTTGCTGATCCAAAGAATGTGTAAATTAAAGAGTGAAAGCTGAGGAATGAACAAATAGAAAACCTGACAGCTGAACATCACAGTCCTGATACAGCCAACATTAGCAAGTTTTAGAACCGGTGATTATTGAAAACTTCAATAACAAGCATCTTAGTTGCCATAGCAATCAATTTGCATTCAGTATTTTGCATTTCTAAAGTGGTGTAATTTGCATGGTTCAATTATAGACACTTTATTAGCATATTCCAACTGATAGTACAAACAGACCTAGCTTACCTAACAATGGCAGTGTACTTATTTGTCTTGTTATGTTAGTGTTTAGGAAAAGTAAATCACCAGGCTTTAATCTTCTTTTATTTTCAATTTAGTAAAAAGTAGCGGTTGTTATAAATATAACATGACAAGTAAAGCTGTGAGTATAAAAACTGTGCAGTCAGTCAAGGCTGCAAATAAAATATAGAGGTTCCCCTGCTAAATAAAGATTACAGGGATACTGGATCTGATGCTTTCACAAGTAAGGGTTTTAGTCCATAACAGATAAAACTAGACAAGAAGGCCACAATTTTTAATGGGTGGATTATGGAAAAAAATGTATGGTGTAAAAACATGGGGGTGCCATCTAAGAATATTTGATTGATGGTCATTGAATTCAGTGCTTTTGTTGACCTGGAAGAAGCATGAAGTTAAAACAAAATCAGAGATAAATTAATATTGAAGCCATCACAACAATTTGACAGTCAAGCAAGTGGAGTTTTCAAGAGAAACCAGCAATGGAAGCACCTACATTTTCTTACTATGGGTTTCCTTTATGTTACCATTTTAGCCTCAAAAAATGCTAAAGGCACTTTTCACCAAAAAAGCTATTTTTAGTGGCTATAGCTCCTTGTGTCTACATGTGTCTACAGTCTCCATTGATGCAGTTTCTCTCGGATTACTGTGTTTCCTGCTATATACTATAGAAGGGGTCCCCTAGCCCCCTGACAGGTGGGCCAGGGCTCCGGGAAACATGGTCTGCAGCTTTGGCCGGTGTGTTCACCCCCAAGTGGGGTCCTTCTCCTGACCCCAGTGGTAGGTGCACTGGGCAGAGCAGCGGACCATGTCTCCTGGAGACATCGCAGGCTCTGGGAAGTGGGCTCAGACCTGTGATGGCAGAGTGGGTGGGTTCTGGCATCATGACATCACTCTGGGGGGAAGTTTCTTCCCCTTTGATGGACACACAGCTCCCTGCGCATGTGCGGTCGGGAGTCCGTGCGTTTAGTGGTCCGCGATGTGCAAAAGTTTGGGGACTGCTGCACTATAGAACACAACAGTGATGTAGGGGTCTAAGGATCGAACTACAGCACAGGTGGGGGTCAGGCATCCCACACTTCCAAATGATGAAAGATACAGTTCTGGAATGGAAAAAATGTAGGATTTACATGCGCCAAAGATATAAGAATTATAGCTTTCTCGGGAAAAAGTGGCAGTAAAATACATTTAACCTGACTTTGTCAGCTAATGTAACAATTAAAACTGTATTTTCTCTATAATGATAATGGACAAGAATCAATGTTAGCCTTTTATTGCTGTGTACCTGTTAGGGAACTTCACTCACACTCTTCACTCTAACTGCTCTGATCACCAGTGTCATGAGCAATAAAATAAGGGGATACTTGCCACCAGACCAGGAAAAGTTTTCTGTGTGGACACTTGTTAGGAAACTGTCTATGAGGGGATTTGCTTGACGTTGAACATTTAGTGTATACTCTTACTTCCTGCTGAGTCTGCAAGACAAGAAGTGAAAGGAAATCTCCATAATAAGGCAAAGATAGCAAGTTAAAAACAAGCAACATTTAATCCTCCTCTTTGCCCTCCAAATCTTAAAAAAAACATTCAAATTTAGGTTTTAGATATTTTAAATTTCCGTATTGAAAATTGATTGATTTAGTTGACCAAAATAGGGCAATATTTTCCTGACTGCTTACATAGTGATATTGTATAGGTAGCAGGTAAGTAAAGGATCATGCCCCCTCTCCTGCTTGAGGCACCACCCCCCCTTGTCTTATATTCACAAGTCCAGGAGCCCCTTGCAGCAAACTCTCCTGTTCCATACTTCTTGGGTACATTGACAGTCCTGTTAAATTCTCCAAAAAGTCCATTTGTTATTAGGATAGGAGTATTAGACTTTGAGGGGATGCTGCTATTGGGGAATGGGGGGGGGGGGGGGGGTGGGAGTACAATAAGGGATAACAGTACTAAAGTAGAGTTGGCCAGTTAGTATAAAGGGAATGATTACCTGCTGATGGGCTGTTGAGTTCTGATGCAGCTATATGTATAATAATATGCACAGAACCTTTGCCAAACCTTGACTATAATTTTGATTTAGGTCTGTGCATTTATTTATATATGTGCTCTCACAGTCTTGTCACTAGACTAAAGGCAAGCCAGAAGCACTGCTTGAATGCAGTGGAAGTCAGGGTCCTAGTCAGTGATTTTCATCCTTCTGTGGAACCCTGAGGTTCTTCCCGAGGTTTCCAGGGGTTCCTCAAGCAATGAGCAATCTGTGCCTATCAGGTTAGTATAAGTGATTCCCCCAATGATCTTTTTAACTATATGTAAGGATGATGTTTTTCCCACTGGGCAGCAGTGGATGAGGCTTTCCTCCCACTAAGCACCACACTAATGTACTTTGGACTGTGGATATAGTATTTATAGAAGGGGCTCTCTGAAGACCTGAAAGTTATTTCAAGGGTTTTCCCATGTTATAAAGGTCAAGAAACACTGGACCTAGCTGTGCTGTCTGGTCTGATTTTTTTGCATACTGTTCGTGCAGCTGAGCACAAGTGGAGGAAATCTGCGCTGACTTCATGAACTCCAAAGCCAGTCTACAACACTTTAACACTGAACTCACTGACACCAAGCAAAATTATTTCTCCGCTTTCATTACCTCTGAAGCTTCCAACCCATGCAGTCTCTTCTCAACAATTGACTCCCTCCTAAACCCTGCACTTGCTGCCCCCACAACTACCTTCTCTGCTCAAGACATTGTCACCTACTTTAAAGATAAAATTGACAAAATCCGACTCTCTGCTCACTGGGCCACTCCAACCATATCCACCCCTTCTACAGGTAAATCATCGCTGGGCTCCCTTAGCCCTGTTACTGTGGATGAAGCCTCCTCTCTTCTCTCATCATCTCCATCTACTGACTGTCTGCTTGACCCAATTACCTCTGATCTACTCCATGCCCATTCCTCCATCGAGGCTCCAGCCCTAACCAAACTATTCAACCTCTCCCTTTTTACTGGTATCTATCCCTCCACTTTCAAACATGCCATAATTCTCCCTATCCTGAAGAAAACCCTCACTGGACCCCTCCATACCTTCCACCTACTGTCCTATCTCCCTTCCCCAAATGTTTCCAAACTTCTTGAGCCCCTTGTCTACAAAAGACTCACCGATTACCTGAGCTTCAACTCTCTCCTTGACCCCCTCCAGTCTGGCTTTTGAGCTGCTCATTCCACCAAAACACCCCTTACTAAAGTGGCCAGTGACCTCATCAGAGCTAAGTCTCAAGGCAACTTTTTCCCACTCCTTCTCCTTATTCTTTCCTCTTTTGACACTGTTGATCACCCCCTTCTAATACAAATCATGTGCTCCATTGGTATCAGTGACACTGCTCTCTCTTGGTTTGCTTCCTATCTGTCTGAGAGCTCCTTTCAATATTCTTTCAATGGTAACTCCTCCTCACCCACTCTTCTCCCTGTTGATGTTCCCCAAGGGTCAGTCCTTGGACCGGTTCTCTTTTCTCTGTACACCTCCTCTTTTGGTAGTCTCATATCCTTCTTTGGCTTACAGTACCATCTGTATACTGATGACTCTCAAATCTATCTGTCCACCCCTGACTTGTCTCCCTCGGTCCTGGATAAGGTCTCATGCTGCCTGTCAGCTATCTCATTATGGATGTCTGTCAGATTTCTATAACTCAGCCTGGATAAAACAGAACTCATCATCATCCCCCCTCAAATTCCAAATCTCCCCCTGACATATTCCTAACTGTTAACAACACTGTTATTCTTCCCTCACCTCAGGCACGTTGTCTTGGCATCACCTTTGATTCTTCCTTCTCATTTAACCCCCATATTCAAAACATGGGGGTTTCCTGCCACTTTCACCTACGTAACATCTGCAAAATCCGCACCTACCTGTCTCCAGAGACCACCAAACTCCTTGTACACGCTCTTATCATCTCTCGTCTGGACTACTGTAATATCCTCCTCTCTGGTATTCCACTAACCCGACTTTCTCCTCTACAATCTATTATGAACGCTTCAGTCAGACTCATTCATCCTTCCCACTGCTCCTCTTCTGCTGCATCTCTTTGCAAATCTCTACACTGGCTTCAATTTCACCTTAGAATCAAATTCTAGCTCCTGTGCTTTGCCTTCAAATTCTTCCTCAGGTATTGTCCCACTTACATTTCTGACCTGGTAAAAAAATACTCCCCTAGCCAATCTCTTCGCTTCTCCATTGAGCTACTTTTGACTTCCTCCCTCATAACCTCATCACAGGCACGGCTCCAAGACTTTTCTAGAGCTGCCCCAACTCTCTGGAATTGGTCTTCCTCATCCTATTCGGCTTGCTCCTAATTTCTGCTCATTTAAAATAGAACTCAAAACCCATTTTTTTCAAACGCACCTACCTATCTTCTTCTGTCTTTTAAAACTGTCACTATTTACACCACTACATATCTCCCCTCCTATTGTGTATTACTTCCCCCACCTCCTAGATTGTAAGCTCTTCGGGGAAGGATCCTCTCCTTCTGTGTCACTATCTGTATTCGCATTTCATGCAAAACTGTCATTTGCAGCCCCTATTTAACGTACAGCCCTGCGTAATATGTTGACGCTATATAAATCCTGATTATTATTATTATTATTAATTAATATTATTAATAATAATAATAATAATAAAAAATATTACCTGGGTATTTAGCTTCCTTTTGGGACTTGAGCTTTCATTAAGTATCTATAATGTGGACTTTTCTTCAGGCTTTGGTGTATGGTAAAGTTTGTACACAATATTGTTATAAGGAAATTAGGTGGCCTCTATCTGTCTATCTGCAGTTTCTAATGAACACCATTAAAAGCTAACTGTATGTAGTAAAATAAGAGTAAGTATTTTCAGTACAACTCCAATTGCCCTTGGGTACCTGATGGATATGTAACTTGCAATAATAATTGTATAGTTATGAAAATAGATGCTGGCACATGTCAAATATGTCATAAACAAATGACTGTGCCAAGGCCACGATATCTTTACTCTGGCTCTGGAAGTAAAATACCAGTTATATTTACGGATTTATTTTTAGGTTCCATGTCTGCACTTACACTTAGCAACTGAAAAACAGACATACTTTACTTATAGTACAAATCATAAGGTATTTGTTGAAAGTCCTGTTATCACAAAATACTATCACAGTCTATAAAATGCACTTGTTTAAGCTGCTTGTACTAGATAAGGAAGTATAGCTTTGAAAGTGAGCTTGGCTTTGCATGAATTGTTATCTGAAGCCAGCTGCCTTCTTTCTCCGGAGACTGTGTACTATTTGCGTGCTTCATGGACCTATAATTGGAAAGTAGTGTTAACAAGAAGTTATCCGCAGGACAGACTGGGAGAGCTGGAGCTTGAAGGGGACTGCGATAACCAACAAGTAAGAAGATGGTTTTATATCGCGAAGGAACTATGTATGGAATATGGATTTAGGAAGCTATAAAAGTACAACGGTACCAAACAAGGACTTAAAAAAGCTGGTTATGGTAAGACCGACCACAGTTTGCAAAGACTGAGATATGCTTTGTTAAGCTCAGCAGCTGCTGCATACTTCTAGTTTTGTATTACTGGAGTCTTCTTAGTGATTGCAGCTGTACACACCTGTTTGTGTGCGGATCTGCAAGAAATAAGGAATATACTGTATTTAAATCTGTAATGTATATCAGCATTGTCAACTACAAAATTTATTAGGAAATTATATTAGGGCAATGATATGTAAAACTAAAACAAGACACATATTTTTCTTCTATCCAATGTTCAATGTACATTTGTATTTTTGTAATAAAAATTGCATATAAAAACATTTGAAATGGAGATAACATAATTGTAAAATTATCAAAAAATATAGATATATTTTATTATATAAATAGAGAAGCTTTTCACCATCCAGAAATGTTGTTTTTTTTACTAAACTTTAACGTCCTTTAACGTTTTACATGTCCTACCTTTATCAGCACATGCCAAATTGCCTTGCATTGGAACTGTATTTGGGAAATGCTGCTGGTGTGAACAATCCCTAATTATTTTTCATGAAGCCTAAAGCTCTTTTGAATCTGTTGTGATTTCATAATTGTGAGACCTATATGGTCCTGACCTTTCTATTTGTCCTGGACAACAAAAGCCTGATTCATTAAAGCTTTCCAAGACTGTAGAGGAAACACTTTCATCAGTGAACCTGGAATGGATTTCTTAAAAGTCATTTGCTATTTGTTAGCCATTGTTTTCAATCCTAGACAAAATACATTGCAGGTTTGCTGGGTCACCCAGGTTCATCACTGAAAATGTATCCTCTGCAGGCTTGAGAAGCTTTAATAAATCAGGCACAGTGAGAGGGAATGCAAACATGTTACTGTTGTGACCAGAATGGGGGTTAGGATTATTTGAGTACGCTTTGGTGAAATGGTATTAACTTGTTCTCTTGTACTAAAGTGTTTAAGAATGTTCTGGTATGCTGAATGGCTACTGATATCATACCAAACTCTATTACAGCCTCTTTTGTCTAAAGTGCCACTGTTACTTACAGGCATACGCTATGGCATGCAGTCTTAAGGCTGTGGTAGTGCCAATAAATAGATGTGCATTGTGCTGTGCACTGCCAATCGCACGTCAAGTGCATGCACTTCTTTTTGTTTACCTTTGCATTAAAAACTACAAGGAATTATTGTACAATGGGGTTGCATGCTGTTTTTCTTTTGTATAAGCAGAGCCTTGCCATATTCTCTATACTTCCCTTTCCTCATTTCAGCAAACTCTGCTGTGAGATCCTTTATGGAATGAAGTAAGGTGCTACCAATTGGTGCTCTCACCATCACTTTTTTAATGACAGTTTTTGTATGTTCCTCTAGTGTTTGTCTGGGTTTCTTCTGAACACTTTGGTTTTCTCCCACTTGCAAGTACACAGTGGAGGGCATTAGACAATGGGCAATTGGCTGCTCCCAAAAAATGCCCCATTTATTGACATTTAATGAAAGACAGTCATTGATAAGAATATGGACTTTGCAAAGTTTTTATATATACAGAATAATCTTGATGCCTGGCAAATCATGTATAGACAGGGCCAGCATCAGAAATTTCTGGGCCCCATACTAGGTAAACTTTCCCCCATGTCTAAAAGTCAACTTCTTTGGATTGGTGCCCTGTACAGAAGTATCCCTGAAGTGGGCTTTGTGTACAGACACTGTCATTAAATGTGAAAAGTGATATTTTTTTCTTTAGGCCGGGTACATTAAATGTATTATCTTTGCTCATTTTACTGCCAGATCTACTTATACTTGCCCTCACTGTATGAGTATCTGTTTACTGCTAACCTTTGGACAATTTATATCAAGATAATGTATTCTATATTTTAATGCTATTATTATTAATATTATTATTATTATTTTTAATATTATTACACATGTTTATGTAGCGCCAACATATTATGCAGAACTGTACAAAGTTCATAGTCGTGTCACTAGCTGTCCCTAAAAGGGACTCACAATCTAATGTCCCTACCATAGTCATACGTCTTTGTTATGCATTATTATGCATTCTTCTATTTCAGTGTCTTATTATCAACATCTTTTAAATAAATGTATATTGTCTATAGACAATTTTCTATTTTGTATTTGCATTTAGCAAAGACATACCTTTTACAGTTTAATCTGTGTTTTATGGCATTATCTGTGTGATTATTTATTGTACTCCGCTCATGTTTATTTGCTGATTTCCTCACAATCAGCTGTTGTGAAAGCACTGCAGTGACAGAAGCGCTTTCCATCAAGTAGCAGCAAAGGCTGTTTCATTTCATCACACAGTATGAGACATAAGGCTATAGTAAATCCTCCCATGTTTCCATAGTTGAAGAACTGCATGATCATGTTCACTGGCACTTACCTCATGCTGCTATGATGTGTTCATTTCACAACTGCAAACTGGTTTATAGGTAGTAACTAAGACACTACTTGGGACATATGCACATTTTTATTTTAAATGTTCATTTTATTGTGTGGGAAATTCTAAAATAAGTACTGTTAGTCAAACAATTAGGTATCTGAGCACTATCAGATGAGGACTACAGGGTAAAAAGGAGTGAACAAACATGTAAAAATACTGATCTTTTGGGTGTGGGTAGCATGGTAGAAAGCACGTTTTCCTTGTAGCTATAGGTTCCAGGAATAAAGCATAGCCATTCACTACCTGGATTGTATGAATTTGCATATTCTTCCTGTGTATGCATGGCTCTCAGGCACTATGGTTTTCTCCCATATCTCAAAAACATACTAGTAGCTAGAAGTAATGCCTCCACCCTAAAAATGTCCTTACTATGATGGTTGAGTTCATCTGAAGGTCCTGACTATGGAATGTAAATCTCTATATTAAATGCTATACAAATACATTATAATAAGAACAGATTAACATCCGAAGACAGGATCGAATATATTTATCTAAACAAACCCAATACTGTTATTTCTACCTCGCCAACAAATACCAAGTATGTTTTCTTTTGAGAAGACAAAATGATCCCTCTAAGCTTATTCATCTTGGTCCTATGGCCTTGAAAAAAATCTATGGAAATTATCAACAATTTTAGTTTGATAATAGATACTCTACAATGTCTATGTTGTCGACAGTATAAAAAGGTCCTTCAATACTGATACATAATATCCATGCAAATATTAGAAGCTACAATATAATATGAGTCAGAGGCACATCATTGAAATTTCAAGTATGTGCTAGAAGAATAAAAAATAAAATATTAGAAAAAAAATATTCGAATTTAAATTAATTCCTGTAACTCTATTATGATTTTAAAGTGAACCCTGACTTCCAACATGAGAATATAAGTTACATACTATAGATACCTTTTAACACCACAGTTTAAAGAGATACATTTTTATAGCAAGTTCAACCGACTGTTTTATACATTCTTAGTATAAATCCGTTAAGGAATCAAAAAGGAATTGTTTACCCTGTTGCCTTAAAATTGTTGTTCACATTTCTCTGTATCAACTGTACATATACTTTTCTGACTAGTTTTCTAGTATGTTTATTTTCGTTGTGGTTGCATTTGATGGACTGTCTTTTTCAACCTGAATACATATTTACCTATATAGTGTCTTGGGTTCCAAAAAAAAAATATATATATATATATATTCCCAAAAGTGAAATTTATGAAAACATTATCATCATGCAAAAATTAGTTCTCATGTCATCTGTCTTGACACACTGAAGGGAAAGGGAGTGGACACTATGGCCCTGATTTATGAAAGCTCTCCAAGGCTGGAGAGAATACGCTTTCAGAAGTGAAGCTGGGTGATCCAGAAAACATGGAATGGCTTTTTAATATTAATTTGCTATTTGCTAGCAAATGTTTTGAATCCTATACCAGATCCATTCCAGCTTCACTGATGAAAGTGTATTCTCTCCAGCCTTGGAGAGCTTTCATAAATCAGGGTCTATGTGATCAAATTCCAAATGCAATTCGACTAAAATTGCAGTCAGCCACTAAACACCAGTAGGCGTAATATGCATTGCTCTCTCTAGATCCTCTGCACACTGCTGGTAAATCGTGCTAATAGGGTCAAATCGGGGCTGATAAATAACTGTAACCCTGCTATCTGGTGTAATAGTTTTGAAGGTTTTAAAGGGTAATTCCTTGCAATAGCACATTGATGTACCATAGAATCCATCACCCCCCACAGCTTGTAGAAGGTTTGTGTTGGTGGCCACACACATTATGTTTCTGGTCATTTAAGCTGAATCCAGCTGTGAAGAACTCATAGCCCATAGGGTATAAGCTGTCCATAAACATGTTTAAACAGGGACTCTGACATTCACTCAAACATTCCCTGGTGGGAATCAATTACAGCCATTGAAGTATATGGATCTGGAAGATTTCTTCAAAGGAATGTTTGAGGGAATGTCCGATTCCCTGTTTTATAAATAGAGCCCTAATAAATCTCGTGGGATCTCTGATCGCTATCTTTTGGGTTAGCAAAGCTAGTAATCGTTTTATTAGAGAAATCACAGGTCTGCTTTGAGCATTACTCAGTTGTCATAGACATGCAGGCATTCATATTTTATGATTTTTTTAACAAAAATAGCAATAATGTAATGTTGTAAACCCCTGATGACAAAGCTTTCGAGCATTTTGTGTAGCATTGCCAGATATCTTTGTGTGCACCGCTAAAGTGCTTGGTGTACAATTTCTGTTGCAGCATAGCTAAAATGTCTTAGAACATTTTTGAAAGTTTGTCAACAACATCATGGCCATAGAGCATGACCTGCCTTCAAAACACATGCTATAATAAGCAGTAAAGACACAACATAAATCATTTTTCATGGTTATTAGAATATTGAGATTCTGATTGACAAGTCAGGACAAATGTTGTAACAATGTTTACTGCTAAATAGACAGTTTAACATGATAACATACTTTATTTGAATAAAGTATAAATACTTGTTTCTAATCTCCAGAAGAAACAAAACTTTAGAAACCAAGTTAATAAAAATCTTTTTGTTTACACATGGGGAGTCTTTTAATAACATGTGCAGAAATGATCTAACCTTTACTTAAAACCAAACAACCACTGCAAATGCTATTTAAATGATGCAAAACCGTGTTATACGTTACAAATATCCATAATTATTTTAATTCCTTTTTTCAATAACCCAAGTTATCTATCCAAAGTGATAAATCTGCAGAACACTGAATCAGAGGTCCCTTTTAATACTTTTTTTTTGAAAAACACAGGTATTCCGAACACCCAACAACTGTCCATTTCCTAGCTGATTTGGCATGGTAACATTTATCTGTTCTTTAAAAACTGGTTCATGTATAACTCAAACCAACAGCTGGTGTCTGTAACATTATTTCTCTCAGAAATAAACACAATACACAAGAAAAAAAAAAAGTTTGAAAGACAAATTAGAAAAAAATCAATGGGTCCCATAAAATACAATGAGCTTGATTTAATAAAGCTCTCCAAGGCTGTGGAGGGTAAACTTTCAGTGAAGCTGGGTGACCCAGCAAACCTAGAACGTATTTCTTAAAAGTCATTTGCTTTTTGTAAGCAAATTTTTTCAATCCTGGACTAGATCCATTCCAGGTTTTCTGGATCACCCAGCTTAGCAGAACTATGTAAAATACTAATTATTTGTATTGTTTTACCTTTTTATGAAGGGAAAAGCATTACCTTTTCCTATTTTATATTGAAATTCTGAGGTTTGTAAAGTTAATTGATCCATCTTCTCTTGAAGATTTTATTTTAAATAATATTAATCCACAGGACTAGCCTCTTGACACCACAGCAAATACCTTGTGTAGACTGTGGTCTGTTACAAAATATGATACTGTTTATGTGTCTTTCTTAATCTTCATAAACCATGAACATATATACAATATACCAAAATGAAATTAAGCTCTATTAAACTCTAATTTAAGCTCTATTTATAAAACATAGAATTAGACAATTTTCCAGGTCCATGTGTTTCAATGACAGTAACTGATTCCCATGAGGGATTGTTTTAGGGAATGTCAGACCCCTGTTATATAAATAAAGCCCTATATTAGGTAGAACTTTAATTTCTGTGATTGTAGTAACAAACTCAACCTCTCTTTTTTACTACCTTATTGCATAGAACAGCATCCTAGATGTACCAAAGAGCATTGCTATTAGAGTGTACTTACTTATATAGTCCTTACCTATTATCTATACACATGTGTTTACTATATTCAGGTTCCTATCTGCAATATGTTCTGTAAATGCTACATATTTTGTGATTCCACCTATTTGGAAAGGAACAATTTAAAAGGATGTGGGGGTCATTAGGGGTCCTTATTTCTTTCTTAAAGGCTGAGCTAACAAGACATTATTACATGAAAAAATATTATATAAATATAAAATAGGTTTTCACAAAAAACCTAGATGCAGAAGAAGAATGTTGATTTGGGATGAACCTATATTAATAGTATAAAAATGATGTAGTGCATCTGACAACAGAAAAGTGTCTTAGTACCAATTGTAAATGGGCTTTGGCAAACTGTGTGTGTGTGTGTTTGTATGTGTTAGGGGGTTGATAGAAAGATTAGTTAGTTTAGGTCCATGTTAAAGATACCCTATGATTACTGTCTTCCAATTCTATGAATACTGGTTCGCTGTTTGTTGACCCTCAGGCTTTAATACTTTAAAAGACAGATCTGAAAAAAGAATAAGGGGTTGGGGCTTTACCCTGACTTTCCTGATCTGTATACTCATCCCAGGTTTGTGACTAAGAAGGTATTGAAGCCAGTGATTTACCATTTAATCAGGTAATTGATCTCTACAAAATGTGATTAGCAATGGTAGCCTCCATATTTCTCTCAGGAAATTTTAGGAGCATGTCCCATTTTTTTATGACACTCAATCTTCTCTAAAACTTTAAAGAGACTTGAGTAATAATGCCCTTTGGAATAATAATATATTACATACAAAAATTGCATCTTAAAGCAGAAATAAACCCAAAGCAAAAATAACACACTTACCTTTAATCCCGCAGATCAGGAACTTTCTTCCATTGGGTCCTGTGTCGGGCAGGTGTGAAATCAGCAATTTTCTTTTCTATTGAAGAAAGAGCAGCCAAGAGCCTCCTGGTATGCATGACATAGGTATCCCGGGAGGCTCTGCGCTCCTATTAAGTCTTAAAGGGGCGGGGCTGCACCCTTTTATTTAAATAAGGCAAGAAAACTTTTTTTTTACTTCAAACAAAAGGGTTGTCTATCCTTCTATGTAAAGTAAAAATTCTGAGTTTAGATCCACTTCATCTTCGTATAATTTGTCACATACAAATTACATACAAGATAGCGACTATAGGTAGGTTCTTAAGTTGAATTTGTATGTAAATCGGAACAAGTACATTAAATTAATAAATGCAATTAGAGCAGATGTTTGTCTCAACATAATATTAGGCAGTGTGGTGTCAGTTACTGTATAAAATCCTCACTGTGAGTTAATCACAAAGCAGAAAAACAAAAAAAAACTTTACTGAGCCTGGACATTCATTAACTTTCGAAAAAAGCTGTGCTTTGATATGAAAAAAAACCAAACAACTGCAGAGTTTGTCGGATGTCCTTAACTCGGGGACTGTCTGTATTTACAATTTTACTGGCATGCACTGCTTCCCTTCATTTTAACAATTTCCTATTCAAAACTAAACAAAAACAAAACTGACAATAGTTCACATTTAAATGAATAAATTCAATAAATTAATGTTAATTAAAAATTACCTATTTACATATAAGCTCTGTACACAGGTTAGATGATTTGTGACATGTGTACAATGGTCCACAGAACGATGCTTTATGTATAGCACACATTTGTTTATCTCTCACCGGAAATGATCATGAAGGATTGTTAAGGTGACAATCATCAGACATTTGTTCAGGGCTTCAGGCAGTTGCCTATTCAGAAAAATTAAAATGTGGTTAGAAAATCAGCAAATAAGCGTGTAGAGCATATGTTTATAGTAAATTTAGCCACCCTTTGTATGTAAAAAGTTATAAACATTACATACAAATGTTTAGGATTCTTTATTACAGACTGATACAATTATATACATTCAGCTGATGTCTTCCATATGTACAGGTGAAACTCTTATACAACGAATATAATACAAAATTATATAAACTAATAATATAACAAAGTAAACATATATAGTAATATAAACTGTACAGTAACTAAGGAAAGAAAGCATGAAAAGAATGTCAAAGATAGCACTGTGAAAAAAGAGCTTTAAAGGAAGATATATTTAATAGAACATAGCATAATATAATAATCAAAAACAGCAAAGAAAAAGCAACATGTCCACAGCATCATAATTCTCCAGATGATAAATGATGATCCAGAGATTTTTTTACATTTTTGCTGTAAGAAGAGCAATAGCACAGTTTCCATTTATCATTGTAATACAAATATAGTACAATACAGAGCCTTAATCAACGATGTCAGCATTCCAAATAAAAGATAACTGATGACTGCTGGCAGTCAAATTGTTCTGTGTTGAGAATGAGATAAGGGATATTTGGGGCAGTCTATTCAATTTCTGTTACTGTCTAATATTGGGTGACATTGTCCAGTGCCTTTTTTCTTTTGTTAGATAAATGTTAACTCGTTGTAGATTATGGGAACTAAAAGATGTTCCTGCTAGCTTGACTATAATTTTTGCTGTTATATTAATTTTGTTTCAAACAAAAAAAAATTACAATCGCATTAGCATTAAAGAGAAACCCCAGCAACTGAGAGCACAGCAATTTATCAGCTTGAGTGTTGGCAAAACAAAAAGGTTTTGCGCTTATCAAATGGATATATTAAAACACTTTATGTTGTACTTTTACCCCTTTATGAATAAGGATTACAAATCTGAGTGTCTTCCCAGGCTTCTTGTCAAATAAATATGTTAAAGACGTATCATCTAAACCAAACTAACACATACTCAGCATATAAATTTTAATAGGCTCTGTGAATGGTAGATGGCAGTGGTAGTATCCCATTTTAAAACCAACAGCCAGTTGAAACACTACCCGTTATTTACATTTCCAACTTACCTCCGCTGGTTACTTACCACAAGGTTTGCAGCATTCGTCTGCATGGAATTGTAAAAAACAGGTTCCTGAACATTGCAGAATATTCTCCAGACTGGTAGCAAACCAAACAGAGGAATTTCCCCATGGCTGTTATTATTTTAAAATCAGTAATTCAGTAATTTTATTTTTTTTTCTTCTTATAATGTTGCTATTGATCACTTTGAGCCCTTTCTGTTATAGGTTGACAACATTGTAACAGGGAGCTCAAATGGAGACTACCAGAACTCATTTTAACAAAAATTGCACAGCTATGAGTCACTGCTGTCATCTTTAGGAAACCCATCCTGAATATTTCCATGCAGCCATTACTGGAGTGTTTGTAGACAAAACATGGCTGCAGAAAATTAGCAGAACTGACAGCAATAAAGGGCAAATAAAAGTTCAATACTTCAATTGGCTTTGATACACAGCACTTTAAGCAAACTAAGGGGTCTATTTTATTATTAAAATAATAATATTATTACACAGTATTTATATAGTTCCAACATATTACGTAGCGCTTTACAAAATCCATAGTCATGTCACTAGCTGTCCTTCAAAGGGGCTCACTAGCTAATGTCCCTACCTCAGTTATATGTCTTTTAATACAGTCTAAGGCAGTGGTCGCCAACCTTTTCGGACCAACGGACGACTAAATTTACCGGACCGCGCATGTACGGGGATCCATGTGTCACTCAAAGGCGAAGAAAGTTCCCCTTTAGTGATGTCATGCCAGAACCCATCGTAGGCTCACACAAGAGACAGGGTCCGCCGCTCTGGCCAGTGAGCCCCCCGGCAGGGTCCTTCTCCTGACCCTGCTTGGGGGTGTACCAGCCAGAGCCATGGACCACTGGCCTGGTCTAAGGTCAATTTTTAGAGGGAAGCCTAACCTAATTGCATGTTTTTTGGAAAGTAGGAGGAAACTGGAGTACCTGGAGGAAACCCACATAAACATGGGGAGAACCTGCAAACTCCATGCAGACAGAGTCCTGGCTGAGATTCAAACTTGGGAATAGAGCTGCAAAGGCCAGAATTATAACCTCTGAGCCAATATGTTTTTTTAATTCAACCTGTTTTTTTGTTTGGTTTGGTTAATTTTTGTTGTCAGATTAATTTTTCCTCATTTCTCCTTTTTTATTTTTAAAAAGACAGGACAGGCAAAACAAGGAAAAGAGAAGTATGGGAAAAGAGAATTTGAGAGAGAAATTAAATCAAACTGAATGAAAAAATAATCAAATCAGTGAAAAAAAAAACATAAAGATAATAATATTAATAATAAAAAAGCCAAATACTGCTGTATTCGGATATATGCTTTTGACTTGTAATATTTATTTTATTTTTTTATTGTATGTTTTCTACCTTGGTAATAAAAATAAATTAAAAAAAAAATTACATTTCATTCAGTTAGATTTACATCTGCTTTAACCTGACCTACCACAAAGTAAGTATTGGAGGGACATTTGCAACACAGAATAAAAAAATTGACATAACATAATTTAGAGCAGCCAAAAGAACAGACAGTAGTTTTGGAAAAAAAATGAATTTTGGAAGAAAAAAAAGTTAAAAATGAAAAGGCACTATTTTCCGCTTCTGCTACTCAGGGACTGAAGATGGAGCTAATCGAGACAGATAAGAGTTAAAACAATAATAATGATATCACTCCATATATTTCTGGATAAACACAGTCTGTTTCCCCATTGTTGCTAATAAAATTTGCCTGTTTCTCATATTTTGGCTGGTAAACAAAATAAATCGTAGCAATTATTTGCAGTTAACTATACACAGGCAATTCTTTTCCTAATTGTTACTAATAAAATTCTTCTCTGAGGGTAAAGCTCTTAAATGCCTCCATTTTCAGACAGTCTTCCTGTGTCTTAAGAAATCAAGACCAGTAGTTTGTGTGAATCACAGGAAACAAAAGGTAAATCATCAGGAGCGGGTATAAAAAAACATGATAGAAGTATGGTTAGGTAGAAAAGTTGTGCATATAACATTTATTAAATCAGGTGGAGCTACAAGAGGGAGGGCATATGAGGAGGGCATTGATAGGCACAATTGTTATTCACTGTCTTGGTTCTTTAGTTGCTTCTGGTGGTGGCAGTAGTTGTGCTGCTGGTGGAGTTAGTGGTGGTAGTGTATTACCATGTTTTGGAAAACAACAGGTAGACAAGCAGCACTTGGGGGCAAATGTTTGGTATGCTCAGGGCCACATTCAGACAATTATGATGATGCTGTTCTGGACAAGACATGGAAATTAGGTGAACATAATGAGGGGTAATGAGTAGTAATGAGGAGGATGAGGAAAAGAGAAGGAGGAGGTACCAAGGAAGGAATTGTCAGGTTTATCACGTATGATAGGAGGTGACATTGGTCTAGTGGTTGGAGGGTAAAGAGGGAGCAGATTCAGCATTCACATTAGTAAACATGGCAAGTTGTATGATTAGTTGTTTCTGCAGTGATAAATATATAAATATATTGTTTTTTTGAACAGAGAGGTGACTATTGGATAGCCATACTCTTAGACGCTTGCTTTTGCAGCCAAAGGGGATTTTTTTGCATACCTTTTAAAAGGGATTTATAACCCCATTATTAAGAACAAACATTGTGCACCTTAGGCACCTTTTTCATGTAAGGTGCATACCAGTGCCTTATCTTCTTAGCAGGCATCTCCGGCATAATGAGATTATTTACTCTCATCCTAATGGATGACTACACCAAGAAACTGTTCAATTTACCAGAATTGTCCAAGTAAGTCTTTTAGGTGCTGTCTTGTCCAGGCTTTAGAGTTTTCAGTGTGGCAAGTGAAACTGTTGTTCCGGAGCAGACTAAACTTTCTGCCACCAATGTGGAGCCATTGACGTTCAATGACATGGCATTAAATTATTTATTCTTGAATTGGTGACCTGTTTAGATCATCTGTTCTTGATGCCTCCACATCCACCAACAGATGATTTTAAAAAATCAATGCATACCTATCCACTTCTGTCAAAGGCTCCTAAAATTGGTTACATTTTAACTAAAATTAGTATAAATTTTTTCTAAGAATCTGAATGTCGGCTCAAATTTCCTGCTCAAAATACTTAGTCATTCTAACCAGATTCAGTCAGGCTCTGAATATTTTCAAACACCTCTAATCAGTAAAATGTTAATATGCAACAACAAAATGAGGTATAATTATTTAGACAATGACTATCCAGTATTAAATATGAACGCCTATACATACTTAGAATAGCTTCACCCAAGCGAAGTCTATTGTTGTCTTGGTAAAACAGAAGGGATTTAAATGACTTTAGTAACATATCTAAAAAAAGAAATATTTTCCTTATTGTAATTTAATCTATGCAAATCATCCCTTAATGCACTGTTGCATCCAGAGTAGGACAGAGATTGTTCATTGAGCCATATATTGAACATCCATGCACCTGTTGCAAGCTTGTAAGCACTCAACAGTGGAAATATGGAAACCATGAATTATTTATAGACTAGTGCCTGGGATCAAAGCTCAGATATGTCAGCGTATTGTTATTGTAGTTATGCATGTTTGTAAAACTGCGATTTGACGCTCTTGCCTGTTGCTAAAATTTCCGACTATATGAAGTTTTAGCTTAGCTAGTTTGTCCGCTCAACTAACTATTGAATTTGAGTTTTACTGTTGTTAACCATCTGCAAATTTCTGTCAATGAAAACACAGGTCAAAATGTTTTGATCAGGCATTGGGCACTGTTGTTTCTTTTACCCCTGCTGGGCACTGTTGTTCTTCTCACCCCTTTGCTAAGCACCATTATTTATCCACCCCCTATCAAGCAGAATTGTCCCAACCCACATCAAAAACCAATACCCCTCACCTGCTGTCACAAATATATTTCTGTTCCCCTCTTTACTGACTACCAACGTCTGAGCATTTTTCCCCCATGGGTGTTTTTTCATCTTTGACTTTAAGTATTTTAACTTCCCCCTCACCACCGGGCAATTTTCTTCTTCTTCTTGATCCCAAATATTTTTTTTTTAAATTTAAGATTATATTTTGAGAGTTCCAGCTTGTGTCTACTGTTTTCCTAGTAAAATAAAAGTTGAAGTTTTGGATTTTGTTGTTAAGCTTGAATGCTAGCATCTATACCTTTTGATCTGTAGATCATAGAAACAGGATGCAGGCATTTATATGTTTTTTTTGAGTACAATCTACAGCTGTGAATTTAAAGCAGTCTATTCATGAGGAGTTCTGAGTCTACATGTAGAGTCTCCCTGCCGAAGCCCCATAGGGGAATGAATAGGGGCTGCAATGAGTACCAGCTGTCATGTGCAGTTATTGATTATTTTTGAACTAGCTTTGTCATGTGAGTGCTCGAGCAGCTGGCAAGAGGCTAGCCGTGGGCAGCCATGAAAATTCATGCAATGAAGAGGCAAGTATGAAAACATAAGTTTTCATAAAAGTCAAAAACATTTCATATCTATTTTATAAAATATGTGGTTAAAAATACTTATTATTGTACCAAATTTGTTTTGAAATGCTGTATATGATATGCATTTTGTATAGCAAATGAACTACAAAGCTATTAAAAATGACAGATCCTATAAAAAAGGATATTTATGTTCAAAAACACAATTACATAGTTTTTTTTTAAAGAAATTGATTCAAAGAGAAGCAATTTTCTGTTTCTGTAAAGCATTCATAGCCAAAATTCCATAGCAGTACATCATCATTATTGCTATTGTTAATATTCATCACCTGAAGGCGGAATATTAGCAATATGTATAAATATTAATAAATTATTTACTATTGAAATGGAAAAAGGATGCAAAACAAACAAGGTCAAGCTTTAAAGATGGATTGAAATTAAGTAACCAGCTTAAAGTTTTATTACACAGTTAAAATGATAAGCAGGGATAAACCAGTGAACAGCTGTCTGTTGAATTCACCAAATTCATACTAATGTGATCATTTCTGGCAATAGTTATTTGCGTGTACAAATATTGAGGAATTACAGAAGTTTCCTGGAAGCGTCAGAGTATTATAGTAGGGTGTAGTAGAGTAAGTAGAGCATCCTTAAAAATAATGATGATGCCTGTAAACAGTATGTTGCCTCACCATTTAAAAATATATGTTTTGTAACATTAGGTTTTGCAACAAAAATAGTACCTTTTGATAAAATTGGGTGTAACCCTCTCCTGATCCTTCTGTACAATTGTTACTGTATTTGACCCAAACTATTCAAAAACTCCATATACTTCTATACCAGTTCCCTGTCATTAATTCTCCGTAACTGGTACTGTATTTGGGAGCAACTAAATTATACTGCAGTTAGGGGTGGAGGGTGAAGACTTTAAACTCTAATTTAGTTATACAGTATGTGTGTATTGGTGGTGTGGGCATGATGTAATGTTAAAACACTGCACTTGTTCTGCAGACGCTGGCCAGAAGGCAATGGCAATTCTAAGCTATAGTGTAAAATTGGGGCGCTGAAAGAAAAATAAAATACTAGTAAGCCTATTACCACAGGGATTAAAATAATGTTTCTGTCTGGCCTAAAATGAATGTCAAGTATCGCAAGCGGTGGTATTTTAAAATACGTGTATCAAAATAAAAGTTCAGCGCATATATAATAGTGCTAACAGCAACTAAATCCAATATGAAAATTCGCACTTCAGCATTATATGTGCAGCAAGGAAAATCAACTTTTATAAGTAAAGATATGGAGACTGTGCACTCAAAGAGCATTACATGCAATTTATTTTTTTAAGCTGGATGGATTACTATTTTAATATATAAGAAATGTCTCATGACTTTTGGCCCTCGTGAATGTCTACATTCCTTTAATTTTGCAGAGCTCCCTTCTTTATACTGTCTTGGAAAGCATGTCTCCTTACATGCCACTTCTAGTTATACTGCCAGGAAATTTTAATGGTTATCTAGACCGTGATTTGTATATCTCTAATCCCTGTACATATATAATGTGATGGGCGAGAACATCTCTGCTAGGAGAAAGAAAGACTCTACTATCTTTGACCTGATAGTTCCTCTGTGTGACCTGTCATGCTAAATAGCAAACCACAACCCTGTTAAGTGTTCAGAGTGATTTGACTCACTGTTTGCTCAAAACACTGTTAGAGTAGAGTTTTAAGCTGGAGGACGGGAGGGCTGGAATGATGATTTTATGTCAGAATGGTACAAAATGAGTCTTGCTCTTAGGTTGTAAAATATGTGCATAAAACTTGCTTGGAATTTAATCATAAATATAAATGATATACATATTGTATTTGCAATCTATTATGGTCTTGAAGTAAACTGGTCTAAATGTAAAATAATGCTCTTAGATACCCATTTCTCTCTTTCGCTTTCCTGTCTGAGCTTTCCTTACAACAAGTCTGTAAATAAGCCGTTTTGGCCCATTTTGAAGCTGCACAGGACCTTTTGGCTAAGTTAGTGACTCAGAATGAAACCTGGCTCCACATCTATGATCCCAAAGCCAAGGAACAGTCAAAGGAATGGTGACACAGCAAGTCCCCGCAGCCAAAGGAGTTCCGAACCCAGAAATTGGCCAAAAAAGTCATGGTATCTGTTTTCTGGGACAAAGACGGTATTCTGTTGGTGGACTACCTTCCTCAGGGCTCTAGTATCACCAGACAGTAATATGCTAACCTCCTGGACCAGCTGAAGGAGGCAGTTAGGATGAAACGCCGTGGAAAGTTGACCAACGTCCAACGTTGTGGCTGCCAAGTTGAAAACCCTGGGTTTCCAATTGGTTTACCATCCCCTCTACTCACCTGTCCTGTCCCCTTCGGACTATTTTAAAAAATTAAAAAAAAAAAAAACACCTGAAGGGGCAACTTTTTGAGGACATTTCTGAAAGATGGTGGTGAGAGCTGGTTTGCGGCCCAACCAAAGGACTTTAATTTGAACGGTCTAAAAAAGCTGCAACTTCGCTGTACCAAGTGCATCAGTCTCAGGGAGGAATATGTTGAATAAATGTGTTATTTCATAACTCTGGCTCTCTTCTTTCTGGGCAAAGCCAGGAACTTCTCAGCACCCCCTCGTATATCCACCTTCACATTTTGTTTTCACTATTAAGTCATAACAGTTAAAGCATAGCAATAAAGTTTCAGCAGCTTCCTCTGATAAATCTCTCTTCCCTTAAGAACGGTCCCCTTATTCAGTCATTTATGGTGCAAAGGGGAGTATTAAAGGATGATTTTCAGTCATCTAATTATTATCTGTAGAGATATCTACAAATATGTCATACATACTGTGTTCAGTGTGGTGCTGTAAGTCTATCCCTTCAAATGTTTACTAATCCTCATCCTCTAGTAAAGTCGTATCCATGATGTAAAGGCTTCTTTCCTCTCAACCTTCCATCTGTTTGAATCCATGTATTTTTTGACAAATGATAGAGATTACTGAGATGATGAATTACTGAGAATTCCCTATTATCACTAGAGGCTAAAAATAGGCTCATCCAGTATAAGTTTAAAGAATTTAACTTCATAGTAAAGGTTGTCTCCCTGATCACCTCCATTTCTCTCCTTTCTACCTATCTCTTTTCTTTACTGGTTGGTTGAACCGCTGACACCCGTGGTGGCAATTAGGATTTTATTGAGCCTCCTTTTTCACTATGCAAGGAAAATATTCTTTATTCACTTGAAGAAGACCTTTCCACCCACCCGAAGGCCTGCAAAACCCTAATCAAATTGTCAATTTATTTCTTTAAAGCTAGTTATTCTAGCAAGGAGGTAGTCTGGCAGTTGGATGGAACTCTTGAATACTGTATCTCGTAGCACTGATGTGATTTAAATAC